>NW_027666673.1:0-161878 GCF_963455335.1 Martes martes
GGATGCATGCAGTTGTCTCCCGCTCTGCCAGTTCAGCTCCTTTCAAAGGGCATGGTTTCCACCTGGTATCAGGGGCAATCCCGTGCGGTGAAGCTCAGGGTCCCCCCGCCTGGAGAGTTTGGGAAGCAGGCGTCTGAGGCCGGAAGCCTGAGCACCCAAGCTGGGCTTCGGGTCAGCTTGACGGTTAAGGTTAGGGCTAGGGTTAGGGTTAGGGCTGATGTCTTAGGGACGAGGCCTGTCGGATCTGGCCACACAGGCATGGCCTCCCCCAAGGCCTGAGGGGAGGGCGGGACTCAGGCCCCCCCCCGCCCCGCCTCAGGCCCAGGGTTTGGGGCCTGCAGGGGCAAAGAGAGCGGGAATAGCCTCAAGGGAGCACGCGGTCTTCGACCACTCCGAAGGGAGTAGACGGCATCCAACGAAAGGCTTTGCTCCTGGCCGAGAGGCTGAGTCCGGCCGTCAGCCCGAGGCTGCCATGCAGGGGAGGAATTGGGTGTCAGGCCTCTGGGGTCCAGGTCCTGAACACGCCACCTAGGGTTAGGGTTTGGTTCTGGGAGAGTGGCAGGCCTGACGTGCCAGTGCCAAGTGAGGCCCTGCGGAGGGCCGCGTGGAGGGTTTTGGTCCGGCGGCCCGTCTGGCTCCGGGATTTTGGGTGTGGGTGCCCTCCGTAGGTGTGACGGTCTTTCGGGTGTGTGGAGGTGTCTGCCTCCGGGGAGGGAGGGGGGGGGGGGGTTGTGGTTGGTGGGGGGATTTGGTTCCGCACGGGGCCAAATGGTAGAGTTTCCACGTAAGTGGCACCCAGAGTTCGCCGTTGCGCATAAGGTGTCCCCAAACTGCAAGGCTACCAGGACAGGCTACAGGGGACAGAAGTCTGAGGAACCGGCCTAGGGTTAGGGTTAGGCCGACAGGGCACGGCAGGCCCGATCTGCCCGCGCTGACGTGGCCTCTACCTAAGGGTGAGTGGAGGGCTTGTGTCTGCAGGATCGTCAGACTCTTGCTTCCTGGTCCTGCTGGTCGCCTGTGGCGGGTGTGGCCCAAGGGATGCAAGCAGGTGTCTCCCGCTCGGCGATTTCACCTCCTTTCCAAGGGCACGGTTTCCTCCTGGTATCAGGTGCGATGGTGCGGTCAGCTCCGGGTTCCCCCGTCTGGAGAGTTTGGGAAGCAGGCCTCTGCGGACGGAAGCCTGAGCACCCAAGCTGGGCTTCGGGTCAGCTGGAGGGTGAGAGAGAGAGAGCTAGGGTTAGGGTTAGGGGTCTGTCTTTGGGACAAGGCGTGTCGGATCTGGCGACACAGACATGGTCTCCCCCAAGGCCTGAGGGGAGGGCGCGCTCCAGGAGGCTCCTCCGGCCCTGGGTTTTGGGCCTGCTTGGGCCCAGAGAGCGGAATGGCCTCCAGGGAGCATGCTGGTTTCTACCGCTCGGAGGGTCCTAAAGAGCACCCAATGAAAACGGTTTGCTCCTGACTGAGAGGCTGAGTGCTGCCGTCAGTCGGCGGCGGCTGCCATGCCTGGGAGGAATTGGGCGTCAGGCCTCTGGAGCCCAGGTCCTGGACACGTAACCTAGGGGTAGGGTTTGGTCCTGGGAGAATGCCAGGCCCGACGTGCCAGTGCCAAGTGAGGCCCTGTGGAGGGCTGAGTGGAGGGCTTTGGCCTGGCGGCCCGTCTGGCTCCGGGACTTTGGGTGTGGGTGTCCTCCATAGGTGTGCTGGTCTTCAGGGGGTGTGGCGTTTTCTCCCGCCACGGGGCTTCTGCCCAGGGGTCCAATTGGTACAGTTTCCACGTGAGTGGCCCCCAGAGTCAGCCGTTGTGAATCAGGTGTCCGCCAACTGCAGCGCTACCAAGGCCAGGCCACTGGGGCCGGAAGTCTGAGGAACCAGCCTAGGGTTAGGCTTAGGCCGACAGGGCACGGCAGGCCCGATCTGTCCGCGCTGACGTGGCCTCTTCCTATCGCCGAGTGGAGGGCTCGTGTCTGCAGGATCGTCTGACTCTTGCTTCCTGGGCCTGGTGGGCGCCTATCGTGGATGTGGCCCAGGGGATGCATGCAGTTGTCTCCCGCTCTGCCAGTTCAGCTCCTTTCAAAGGGCATGGTTTCCACCTGGTATCAGGGGCAATCCCGTGCGGTGAAGCTCAGGGTCCCCCCGCCTGGAGAGTTTGGGAAGCAGGCGTCTGAGGCCGGAAGCCTGAGCACCCAAGCTGGGCTTCGGGTCAGCTTGACGGTTAAGGTTAGGGCTAGGGTTAGGGTTAGGGCTGATGTCTTAGGGACGAGGCCTGTCGGATCTGGCCACACAGGCATGGCCTCCCCCAAGGCCTGAGGGGAGGGCGGGACTCAGGCCCCCCCCCCGCCCCCGCCCCGCCTCAGGCCCAGGGTTTGGGGCCTGCAGGGGCAAAGAGAGCGGGAATAGCCTCAAGGGAGCACGCGGTCTTCGACCACTCCGAAGGGAGTAGACGGCATCCAACGAAAGGCTTTGCTCCTGGCCGAGAGGCTGAGTCCGGCCGTCAGCCCGAGGCTGCCATGCAGGGGAGGAATTGGGTGTCAGGCCTCTGGGGTCCAGGTCCTGAACACGCCACCTAGGGTTAGGGTTTGGTTCTGGGAGAGTGGCAGGCCTGACGTGCCAGTGCCAAGTGAGGCCCTGCGGAGGGCCGCGTGGAGGGTTTTGGTCCGGCGGCCCGTCTGGCTCCGGGATTTTGGGTGTGGGTGCCCTCCGTAGGTGTGACGGTCTTTCGGGTGTGTGGAGGTGTCTGCCTCCGGGGAGGGAGGGGGGGGGGTTGTGGTTGGTGGGGGGATTTGGTTCCGCACGGGGCCAAATGGTAGAGTTTCCACGTAAGTGGCACCCAGAGTTCGCCGTTGCGCATAAGGTGTCCCCAAACTGCAAGGCTACCAGGACAGGCTACAGGGGACAGAAGTCTGAGGAACCGGCCTAGGGTTAGGGTTAGGCCGACAGGGCACGGCAGGCCCGATCTGCCCGCGCTGACGTGGCCTCTACCTAAGGGTGAGTGGAGGGCTTGTGTCTGCAGGATCGTCAGACTCTTGCTTCCTGGTCCTGCTGGTCGCCTGTGGCGGGTGTGGCCCAAGGGATGCAAGCAGGTGTCTCCCGCTCGGCGATTTCACCTCCTTTCCAAGGGCACGGTTTCCTCCTGGTATCAGGTGCGATGGTGCGGTCAGCTCCGGGTTCCCCCGTCTGGAGAGTTTGGGAAGCAGGCCTCTGCGGACGGAAGCCTGAGCACCCAAGCTGGGCTTCGGGTCAGCTGGAGGGTGAGAGAGAGAGAGCTAGGGTTAGGGTTAGGGGTCTGTCTTTGGGACAAGGCGTGTCGGATCTGGCGACACAGACATGGTCTCCCCCAAGGCCTGAGGGGAGGGCGCGCTCCAGGAGGCTCCTCCGGCCCTGGGTTTTGGGCCTGCTTGGGCCCAGAGAGCGGAATGGCCTCCAGGGAGCATGCTGGTTTCTACCGCTCGGAGGGTCCTAAAGAGCACCCAATGAAAACGGTTTGCTCCTGACTGAGAGGCTGAGTGCTGCCGTCAGTCGGCGGCGGCTGCCATGCCTGGGAGGAATTGGGTGTCAGGCCTCTGGAGCCCAGGTCCTGGACACGTAACCTAGGGGTAGGGTTTGGTCCTGGGAGAATGCCAGGCCCGACGTGCCAGTGCCAAGTGAGGCCCTGTGGAGGGCTGAGTGGAGGGCTTTGGCCTGGCGGCCCGTCTGGCTCCGGGACTTTGGGTGTGGGTGTCCTCCATAGGTGTGCTGGTCTTCAGGGGGTGTGGCGTTTTCTCCCGCCACGGGGCTTCTGCCCAGGGGTCCAATTGGTACAGTTTCCACGTGAGTGGCCCCCAGAGTCAGCCGTTGTGAATCAGGTGTCCGCCAACTGCAGCGCTACCAGGCCAGGCCACTGGGGCCGGAAGTCTGAGGAACCAGCCTAGGGTTAGGCTTAGGCCGACAGGGCACGGCAGGCCCGATCTGTCCGCGCTGACGTGGCCTCTTCCTATCGCCGAGTGGAGGGCTCGTGTCTGCAGGATCGTCTGACTCTTGCTTCCTGGGCCTGGTGGGCGCCTATCGTGGATGTGGCCCAGGGGATGCATGCAGTTGTCTCCCGCTCTGCCAGTTCAGCTCCTTTCAAAGGGCATGGTTTCCACCTGGTATCAGGGGCAATCCCGTGCGGTGAAGCTCAGGGTCCCCCCGCCTGGAGAGTTTGGGAAGCAGGCGTCTGAGGCCGGAAGCCTGAGCACCCAAGCTGGGCTTCGGGTCAGCTTGACGGTTAAGGTTAGGGCTAGGGTTAGGGTTAGGGCTGATGTCTTAGGGACGAGGCCTGTCGGATCTGGCCACACAGGCATGGCCTCCCCCAAGGCCTGAGGGGAGGGCGGGACTCAGGCCCCCCCCCCCGCCCCCGCCCCGCCTCAGGCCCAGGGTTTGGGGCCTGCAGGGGCAAAGAGAGCGGGAATAGCCTCAAGGGAGCACGCGGTCTTCGACCACTCCGAAGGGAGTAGACGGCATCCAACGAAAGGCTTTGCTCCTGGCCGAGAGGCTGAGTCCGGCCGTCAGCCCGAGGCTGCCATGCAGGGGAGGAATTGGGTGTCAGGCCTCTGGGGTCCAGGTCCTGAACACGCCACCTAGGGTTAGGGTTTGGTTCTGGGAGAGTGGCAGGCCTGACGTGCCAGTGCCAAGTGAGGCCCTGCGGAGGGCCGCGTGGAGGGTTTTGGTCCGGCGGCCCGTCTGGCTCCGGGATTTTGGGTGTGGGTGCCCTCCGTAGGTGTGACGGTCTTTCGGGTGTGTGGAGGTGTCTGCCTCCGGGGAGGGAGGGGGGGGGGGTTGTGGTTGGTGGGGGGATTTGGTTCCGCACGGGGCCAAATGGTAGAGTTTCCACGTAAGTGGCACCCAGAGTTCGCCGTTGCGCATAAGGTGTCCCCAAACTGCAAGGCTACCAGGACAGGCTACAGGGGACAGAAGTCTGAGGAACCGGCCTAGGGTTAGGGTTAGGCCGACAGGGCACGGCAGGCCCGATCTGCCCGCGCTGACGTGGCCTCTACCTAAGGGTGAGTGGAGGGCTTGTGTCTGCAGGATCGTCAGACTCTTGCTTCCTGGTCCTGCTGGTCGCCTGTGGCGGGTGTGGCCCAAGGGATGCAAGCAGGTGTCTCCCGCTCGGCGATTTCACCTCCTTTCCAAGGGCACGGTTTCCTCCTGGTATCAGGTGCGATGGTGCGGTCAGCTCCGGGTTCCCCCGTCTGGAGAGTTTGGGAAGCAGGCCTCTGCGGACGGAAGCCTGAGCACCCAAGCTGGGCTTCGGGTCAGCTGGAGGGTGAGAGAGAGAGAGCTAGGGTTAGGGTTAGGGGTCTGTCTTTGGGACAAGGCGTGTCGGATCTGGCGACACAGACATGGTCTCCCCCAAGGCCTGAGGGGAGGGCGCGCTCCAGGAGGCTCCTCCGGCCCTGGGTTTTGGGCCTGCTTGGGCCCAGAGAGCGGAATGGCCTCCAGGGAGCATGCTGGTTTCTACCGCTCGGAGGGTCCTAAAGAGCACCCAATGAAAACGGTTTGCTCCTGACTGAGAGGCTGAGTGCTGCCGTCAGTCGGCGGCGGCTGCCATGCCTGGGAGGAATTGGGTGTCAGGCCTCTGGAGCCCAGGTCCTGGACACGTAACCTAGGGGTAGGGTTTGGTCCTGGGAGAATGCCAGGCCCGACGTGCCAGTGCCAAGTGAGGCCCTGTGGAGGGCTGAGTGGAGGGCTTTGGCCTGGCGGCCCGTCTGGCTCCGGGACTTTGGGTGTGGGTGTCCTCCATAGGTGTGCTGGTCTTCAGGGGGTGTGGCGTTTTCTCCCGCCACGGGGCTTCTGCCCAGGGGTCCAATTGGTACAGTTTCCACGTGAGTGGCCCCCAGAGTCAGCCGTTGTGAATCAGGTGTCCGCCAACTGCAGCGCTACCAGGCCAGGCCACTGGGGCCGGAAGTCTGAGGAACCAGCCTAGGGTTAGGCTTAGGCCGACAGGGCACGGCAGGCCCGATCTGTCCGCGCTGACGTGGCCTCTTCCTATCGCCGAGTGGAGGGCTCGTGTCTGCAGGATCGTCTGACTCTTGCTTCCTGGGCCTGGTGGGCGCCTATCGTGGATGTGGCCCAGGGGATGCATGCAGTTGTCTCCCGCTCTGCCAGTTCAGCTCCTTTCAAAGGGCATGGTTTCCACCTGGTATCAGGGGCAATCCCGTGCGGTGAAGCTCAGGGTCCCCCCGCCTGGAGAGTTTGGGAAGCAGGCGTCTGAGGCCGGAAGCCTGAGCACCCAAGCTGGGCTTCGGGTCAGCTTGACGGTTAAGGTTAGGGCTAGGGTTAGGGTTAGGGCTGATGTCTTAGGGACGAGGCCTGTCGGATCTGGCCACACAGGCATGGCCTCCCCCAAGGCCTGAGGGGAGGGCGGGACTCAGGCCCCCCCCCCCGCCCCCGCCCCGCCTCAGGCCCAGGGTTTGGGGCCTGCAGGGGCAAAGAGAGCGGGAATAGCCTCAAGGGAGCACGCGGTCTTCGACCACTCCGAAGGGAGTAGACGGCATCCAACGAAAGGCTTTGCTCCTGGCCGAGAGGCT
Source organism: Martes martes (assembly GCF_963455335.1). Lineage (NCBI taxonomy): Eukaryota > Metazoa > Chordata > Mammalia > Carnivora > Mustelidae > Martes > Martes martes. Next base: position 6,546 of record NW_027666673.1, read on the forward strand.
GAGTCCGGCCGTCAGCCCGAGGCTGCCATGCAGGGGAGGAATTGGGTGTCAGGCCTCTGGGGTCCAGGTCCTGAACACGCCACCTAGGGTTAGGGTTTGGTTCTGGGAGAGTGGCAGGCCTGACGTGCCAGTGCCAAGTGAGGCCCTGCGGAGGGCCGCGTGGAGGGTTTTGGTCCGGCGGCCCGTCTGGCTCCGGGATTTTGGGTGTGGGTGCCCTCCGTAGGTGTGACGGTCTTTCGGGTGTGTGGAGGTGTCTGCCTCCGGGGAGGGAGGGGGGGGGGGTTGTGGTTGGTGGGGGGATTTGGTTCCGCACGGGGCCAAATGGTAGAGTTTCCACGTAAGTGGCACCCAGAGTTCGCCGTTGCGCATAAGGTGTCCCCAAACTGCAAGGCTACCAGGACAGGCTACAGGGGACAGAAGTCTGAGGAACCGGCCTAGGGTTAGGGTTAGGCCGACAGGGCACGGCAGGCCCGATCTGCCCGCGCTGACGTGGCCTCTACCTAAGGGTGAGTGGAGGGCTTGTGTCTGCAGGATCGTCAGACTCTTGCTTCCTGGTCCTGCTGGTCGCCTGTGGCGGGTGTGGCCCAAGGGATGCAAGCAGGTGTCTCCCGCTCGGCGATTTCACCTCCTTTCCAAGGGCACGGTTTCCTCCTGGTATCAGGTGCGATGGTGCGGTCAGCTCCGGGTTCCCCCGTCTGGAGAGTTTGGGAAGCAGGCCTCTGCGGACGGAAGCCTGAGCACCCAAGCTGGGCTTCGGGTCAGCTGGAGGGTGAGAGAGAGAGAGCTAGGGTTAGGGTTAGGGGTCTGTCTTTGGGACAAGGCGTGTCGGATCTGGCGACACAGACATGGTCTCCCCCAAGGCCTGAGGGGAGGGCGCGCTCCAGGAGGCTCCTCCGGCCCTGGGTTTTGGGCCTGCTTGGGCCCAGAGAGCGGAATGGCCTCCAGGGAGCATGCTGGTTTCTACCGCTCGGAGGGTCCTAAAGAGCACCCAATGAAAACGGTTTGCTCCTGACTGAGAGGCTGAGTGCTGCCGTCAGTCGGCGGCGGCTGCCATGCCTGGGAGGAATTGGGTGTCAGGCCTCTGGAGCCCAGGTCCTGGACACGTAACCTAGGGGTAGGGTTTGGTCCTGGGAGAATGCCAGGCCCGACGTGCCAGTGCCAAGTGAGGCCCTGTGGAGGGCTGAGTGGAGGGCTTTGGCCTGGCGGCCCGTCTGGCTCCGGGACTTTGGGTGTGGGTGTCCTCCATAGGTGTGCTGGTCTTCAGGGGGTGTGGCGTTTTCTCCCGCCACGGGGCTTCTGCCCAGGGGTCCAATTGGTACAGTTTCCACGTGAGTGGCCCCCAGAGTCAGCCGTTGTGAATCAGGTGTCCGCCAACTGCAGCGCTACCAGGCCAGGCCACTGGGGCCGGAAGTCTGAGGAACCAGCCTAGGGTTAGGCTTAGGCCGACAGGGCACGGCAGGCCCGATCTGTCCGCGCTGACGTGGCCTCTTCCTATCGCCGAGTGGAGGGCTCGTGTCTGCAGGATCGTCTGACTCTTGCTTCCTGGGCCTGGTGGGCGCCTATCGTGGATGTGGCCCAGGGGATGCATGCAGTTGTCTCCCGCTCTGCCAGTTCAGCTCCTTTCAAAGGGCATGGTTTCCACCTGGTATCAGGGGCAATCCCGTGCGGTGAAGCTCAGGGTCCCCCCGCCTGGAGAGTTTGGGAAGCAGGCGTCTGAGGCCGGAAGCCTGAGCACCCAAGCTGGGCTTCGGGTCAGCTTGACGGTTAAGGTTAGGGCTAGGGTTAGGGTTAGGGCTGATGTCTTAGGGACGAGGCCTGTCGGATCTGGCCACACAGGCATGGCCTCCCCCAAGGCCTGAGGGGAGGGCGGGACTCAGGCCCCCCCCCCGCCCCCGCCCCGCCTCAGGCCCAGGGTTTGGGGCCTGCAGGGGCAAAGAGAGCGGGAATAGCCTCAAGGGAGCACGCGGTCTTCGACCACTCCGAAGGGAGTAGACGGCATCCAACGAAAGGCTTTGCTCCTGGCCGAGAGGCTGAGTCCGGCCGTCAGCCCGAGGCTGCCATGCAGGGGAGGAATTGGGTGTCAGGCCTCTGGGGTCCAGGTCCTGAACACGCCACCTAGGGTTAGGGTTTGGTTCTGGGAGAGTGGCAGGCCTGACGTGCCAGTGCCAAGTGAGGCCCTGCGGAGGGCCGCGTGGAGGGTTTTGGTCCGGCGGCCCGTCTGGCTCCGGGATTTTGGGTGTGGGTGCCCTCCGTAGGTGTGACGGTCTTTCGGGTGTGTGGAGGTGTCTGCCTCCGGGGAGGGAGGGGGGGGGGTTGTGGTTGGTGGGGGGATTTGGTTCCGCACGGGGCCAAATGGTAGAGTTTCCACGTAAGTGGCACCCAGAGTTCGCCGTTGCGCATAAGGTGTCCCCAAACTGCAAGGCTACCAGGACAGGCTACAGGGGACAGAAGTCTGAGGAACCGGCCTAGGGTTAGGGTTAGGCCGACAGGGCACGGCAGGCCCGATCTGCCCGCGCTGACGTGGCCTCTACCTAAGGGTGAGTGGAGGGCTTGTGTCTGCAGGATCGTCAGACTCTTGCTTCCTGGTCCTGCTGGTCGCCTGTGGCGGGTGTGGCCCAAGGGATGCAAGCAGGTGTCTCCCGCTCGGCGATTTCACCTCCTTTCCAAGGGCACGGTTTCCTCCTGGTATCAGGTGCGATGGTGCGGTCAGCTCCGGGTTCCCCCGTCTGGAGAGTTTGGGAAGCAGGCCTCTGCGGACGGAAGCCTGAGCACCCAAGCTGGGCTTCGGGTCAGCTGGAGGGTGAGAGAGAGAGAGCTAGGGTTAGGGTTAGGGGTCTGTCTTTGGGACAAGGCGTGTCGGATCTGGCGACACAGACATGGTCTCCCCCAAGGCCTGAGGGGAGGGCGCGCTCCAGGAGGCTCCTCCGGCCCTGGGTTTTGGGCCTGCTTGGGCCCAGAGAGCGGAATGGCCTCCAGGGAGCATGCTGGTTTCTACCGCTCGGAGGGTCCTAAAGAGCACCCAATGAAAACGGTTTGCTCCTGACTGAGAGGCTGAGTGCTGCCGTCAGTCGGCGGCGGCTGCCATGCCTGGGAGGAATTGGGCGTCAGGCCTCTGGAGCCCAGGTCCTGGACACGTAACCTAGGGGTAGGGTTTGGTCCTGGGAGAATGCCAGGCCCGACGTGCCAGTGCCAAGTGAGGCCCTGTGGAGGGCTGAGTGGAGGGCTTTGGCCTGGCGGCCCGTCTGGCTCCGGGACTTTGGGTGTGGGTGTCCTCCATAGGTGTGCTGGTCTTCAGGGGGTGTGGCGTTTTCTCCCGCCACGGGGCTTCTGCCCAGGGGTCCAATTGGTACAGTTTCCACGTGAGTGGCCCCCAGAGTCAGCCGTTGTGAATCAGGTGTCCGCCAACTGCAGCGCTACCAGGCCAGGCCACTGGGGCCGGAAGTCTGAGGAACCAGCCTAGGGTTAGGCTTAGGCCGACAGGGCACGGCAGGCCCGATCTGTCCGCGCTGACGTGGCCTCTTCCTATCGCCGAGTGGAGGGCTCGTGTCTGCAGGATCGTCTGACTCTTGCTTCCTGGGCCTGGTGGGCGCCTATCGTGGATGTGGCCCAGGGGATGCATGCAGTTGTCTCCCGCTCTGCCAGTTCAGCTCCTTTCAAAGGGCATGGTTTCCACCTGGTATCAGGGGCAATCCCGTGCGGTGAAGCTCAGGGTCCCCCCGCCTGGAGAGTTTGGGAAGCAGGCGTCTGAGGCCGGAAGCCTGAGCACCCAAGCTGGGCTTCGGGTCAGCTTGACGGTTAAGGTTAGGGCTAGGGTTAGGGTTAGGGCTGATGTCTTAGGGACGAGGCCTGTCGGATCTGGCCACACAGGCATGGCCTCCCCCAAGGCCTGAGGGGAGGGCGGGACTCAGGCCCCCCCCCGCCCCCGCCCCGCCTCAGGCCCAGGGTTTGGGGCCTGCAGGGGCAAAGAGAGCGGGAATAGCCTCAAGGGAGCACGCGGTCTTCGACCACTCCGAAGGGAGTAGACGGCATCCAACGAAAGGCTTTGCTCCTGGCCGAGAGGCTGAGTCCGGCCGTCAGCCCGAGGCTGCCATGCAGGGGAGGAATTGGGTGTCAGGCCTCTGGGGTCCAGGTCCTGAACACGCCACCTAGGGTTAGGGTTTGGTTCTGGGAGAGTGGCAGGCCTGACGTGCCAGTGCCAAGTGAGGCCCTGCGGAGGGCCGCGTGGAGGGTTTTGGTCCGGCGGCCCGTCTGGCTCCGGGATTTTGGGTGTGGGTGCCCTCCGTAGGTGTGACGGTCTTTCGGGTGTGTGGAGGTGTCTGCCTCCGGGGAGGGAGGGGGGGGGGGTTGTGGTTGGTGGGGGGATTTGGTTCCGCACGGGGCCAAATGGTAGAGTTTCCACGTAAGTGGCACCCAGAGTTCGCCGTTGCGCATAAGGTGTCCCCAAACTGCAAGGCTACCAGGACAGGCTACAGGGGACAGAAGTCTGAGGAACCGGCCTAGGGTTAGGGTTAGGCCGACAGGGCACGGCAGGCCCGATCTGCCCGCGCTGACGTGGCCTCTACCTAAGGGTGAGTGGAGGGCTTGTGTCTGCAGGATCGTCAGACTCTTGCTTCCTGGTCCTGCTGGTCGCCTGTGGCGGGTGTGGCCCAAGGGATGCAAGCAGGTGTCTCCCGCTCGGCGATTTCACCTCCTTTCCAAGGGCACGGTTTCCTCCTGGTATCAGGTGCGATGGTGCGGCCAGCTCCGGGTTCCCCCGTCTGGAGAGTTTGGGAAGCAGGCCTCTGCGGACGGAAGCCTGAGCACCCAAGCTGGGCTTCGGGTCAGCTGGAGGGTGAGAGAGAGAGAGCTAGGGTTAGGGTTAGGGGTCTGTCTTTGGGACAAGGCGTGTCGGATCTGGCGACACAGACATGGTCTCCCCCAAGGCCTGAGGGGAGGGCGCGCTCCAGGAGGCTCCTCCGGCCCTGGGTTTTGGGCCTGCTTGGGCCCAGAGAGCGGAATGGCCTCCAGGGAGCATGCTGGTTTCTACCGCTCGGAGGGTCCTAAAGAGCACCCAATGAAAACGGTTTGCTCCTGACTGAGAGGCTGAGTGCTGCCGTCAGTCGGCGGCGGCTGCCATGCCTGGGAGGAATTGGGTGTCAGGCCTCTGGAGCCCAGGTCCTGGACACGTAACCTAGGGGTAGGGTTTGGTCCTGGGAGAATGCCAGGCCCGACGTGCCAGTGCCAAGTGAGGCCCTGTGGAGGGCTGAGTGGAGGGCTTTGGCCTGGCGGCCCGTCTGGCTCCGGGACTTTGGGTGTGGGTGTCCTCCATAGGTGTGCTGGTCTTCAGGGGGTGTGGCGTTTTCTCCCGCCACGGGGCTTCTGCCCAGGGGTCCAATTGGTACAGTTTCCACGTGAGTGGCCCCCAGAGTCAGCCGTTGTGAATCAGGTGTCCGCCAACTGCAGCGCTACCAGGCCAGGCCACTGGGGCCGGAAGTCTGAGGAACCAGCCTAGGGTTAGGCTTAGGCCGACAGGGCACGGCAGGCCCGATCTGTCCGCGCTGACGTGGCCTCTTCCTATCGCCGAGTGGAGGGCTCGTGTCTGCAGGATCGTCTGACTCTTGCTTCCTGGGCCTGGTGGGCGCCTATCGTGGATGTGGCCCAGGGGATGCATGCAGTTGTCTCCCGCTCTGCCAGTTCAGCTCCTTTCAAAGGGCATGGTTTCCACCTGGTATCAGGGGCAATCCCGTGCGGTGAAGCTCAGGGTCCCCCCGCCTGGAGAGTTTGGGAAGCAGGCGTCTGAGGCCGGAAGCCTGAGCACCCAAGCTGGGCTTCGGGTCAGCTTGACGGTTAAGGTTAGGGCTAGGGTTAGGGTTAGGGCTGATGTCTTAGGGACGAGGCCTGTCGGATCTGGCCACACAGGCATGGCCTCCCCCAAGGCCTGAGGGGAGGGCGGGACTCAGGCCCCCCCCCCCGCCCCCGCCCCGCCTCAGGCCCAGGGTTTGGGGCCTGCAGGGGCAAAGAGAGCGGGAATAGCCTCAAGGGAGCACGCGGTCTTCGACCACTCCGAAGGGAGTAGACGGCATCCAACGAAAGGCTTTGCTCCTGGCCGAGAGGCTGAGTCCGGCCGTCAGCCCGAGGCTGCCATGCAGGGGAGGAATTGGGTGTCAGGCCTCTGGGGTCCAGGTCCTGAACACGCCACCTAGGGTTAGGGTTTGGTTCTGGGAGAGTGGCAGGCCTGACGTGCCAGTGCCAAGTGAGGCCCTGCGGAGGGCCGCGTGGAGGGTTTTGGTCCGGCGGCCCGTCTGGCTCCGGGATTTTGGGTGTGGGTGCCCTCCGTAGGTGTGACGGTCTTTCGGGTGTGTGGAGGTGTCTGCCTCCGGGGAGGGAGGGGGGGGGGTTGTGGTTGGTGGGGGGATTTGGTTCCGCACGGGGCCAAATGGTAGAGTTTCCACGTAAGTGGCACCCAGAGTTCGCCGTTGCGCATAAGGTGTCCCCAAACTGCAAGGCTACCAGGACAGGCTACAGGGGACAGAAGTCTGAGGAACCGGCCTAGGGTTAGGGTTAGGCCGACAGGGCACGGCAGGCCCGATCTGCCCGCGCTGACGTGGCCTCTACCTAAGGGTGAGTGGAGGGCTTGTGTCTGCAGGATCGTCAGACTCTTGCTTCCTGGTCCTGCTGGTCGCCTGTGGCGGGTGTGGCCCAAGGGATGCAAGCAGGTGTCTCCCGCTCGGCGATTTCACCTCCTTTCCAAGGGCACGGTTTCCTCCTGGTATCAGGTGCGATGGTGCGGTCAGCTCCGGGTTCCCCCGTCTGGAGAGTTTGGGAAGCAGGCCTCTGCGGACGGAAGCCTGAGCACCCAAGCTGGGCTTCGGGTCAGCTGGAGGGTGAGAGAGAGAGAGCTAGGGTTAGGGTTAGGGGTCTGTCTTTGGGACAAGGCGTGTCGGATCTGGCGACACAGACATGGTCTCCCCCAAGGCCTGAGGGGAGGGCGCGCTCCAGGAGGCTCCTCCGGCCCTGGGTTTTGGGCCTGCTTGGGCCCAGAGAGCGGAATGGCCTCCAGGGAGCATGCTGGTTTCTACCGCTCGGAGGGTCCTAAAGAGCACCCAATGAAAACGGTTTGCTCCTGACTGAGAGGCTGAGTGCTGCCGTCAGTCGGCGGCGGCTGCCATGCCTGGGAGGAATTGGGTGTCAGGCCTCTGGAGCCCAGGTCCTGGACACGTAACCTAGGGGTAGGGTTTGGTCCTGGGAGAATGCCAGGCCCGACGTGCCAGTGCCAAGTGAGGCCCTGTGGAGGGCTGAGTGGAGGGCTTTGGCCTGGCGGCCCGTCTGGCTCCGGGACTTTGGGTGTGGGTGTCCTCCATAGGTGTGCTGGTCTTCAGGGGGTGTGGCGTTTTCTCCCGCCACGGGGCTTCTGCCCAGGGGTCCAATTGGTACAGTTTCCACGTGAGTGGCCCCCAGAGTCAGCCGTTGTGAATCAGGTGTCCGCCAACTGCAGCGCTACCAGGCCAGGCCACTGGGGCCGGAAGTCTGAGGAACCAGCCTAGGGTTAGGCTTAGGCCGACAGGGCACGGCAGGCCCGATCTGTCCGCGCTGACGTGGCCTCTTCCTATCGCCGAGTGGAGGGCTCGTGTCTGCAGGATCGTCTGACTCTTGCTTCCTGGGCCTGGTGGGCGCCTATCGTGGATGTGGCCCAGGGGATGCATGCAGTTGTCTCCCGCTCTGCCAGTTCAGCTCCTTTCAAAGGGCATGGTTTCCACCTGGTATCAGGGGCAATCCCGTGCGGTGAAGCTCAGGGTCCCCCCGCCTGGAGAGTTTGGGAAGCAGGCGTCTGAGGCCGGAAGCCTGAGCACCCAAGCTGGGCTTCGGGTCAGCTTGACGGTTAAGGTTAGGGCTAGGGTTAGGGTTAGGGCTGATGTCTTAGGGACGAGGCCTGTCGGATCTGGCCACACAGGCATGGCCTCCCCCAAGGCCTGAGGGGAGGGCGGGACTCAGGCCCCCCCCCGCCCCCGCCCCGCCTCAGGCCCAGGGTTTGGGGCCTGCAGGGGCAAAGAGAGCGGGAATAGCCTCAAGGGAGCACGCGGTCTTCGACCACTCCGAAGGGAGTAGACGGCATCCAACGAAAGGCTTTGCTCCTGGCCGAGAGGCTGAGTCCGGCCGTCAGCCCGAGGCTGCCATGCAGGGGAGGAATTGGGTGTCAGGCCTCTGGGGTCCAGGTCCTGAACACGCCACCTAGGGTTAGGGTTTGGTTCTGGGAGAGTGGCAGGCCTGACGTGCCAGTGCCAAGTGAGGCCCTGCGGAGGGCCGCGTGGAGGGTTTTGGTCCGGCGGCCCGTCTGGCTCCGGGATTTTGGGTGTGGGTGCCCTCCGTAGGTGTGACGGTCTTTCGGGTGTGTGGAGGTGTCTGCCTCCGGGGAGGGAGGGGGGGGGGTTGTGGTTGGTGGGGGGATTTGGTTCCGCACGGGGCCAAATGGTAGAGTTTCCACGTAAGTGGCACCCAGAGTTCGCCGTTGCGCATAAGGTGTCCCCAAACTGCAAGGCTACCAGGACAGGCTACAGGGGACAGAAGTCTGAGGAACCGGCCTAGGGTTAGGGTTAGGCCGACAGGGCACGGCAGGCCCGATCTGCCCGCGCTGACGTGGCCTCTACCTAAGGGTGAGTGGAGGGCTTGTGTCTGCAGGATCGTCAGACTCTTGCTTCCTGGTCCTGCTGGTCGCCTGTGGCGGGTGTGGCCCAAGGGATGCAAGCAGGTGTCTCCCGCTCGGCGATTTCACCTCCTTTCCAAGGGCACGGTTTCCTCCTGGTATCAGGTGCGATGGTGCGGTCAGCTCCGGGTTCCCCCGTCTGGAGAGTTTGGGAAGCAGGCCTCTGCGGACGGAAGCCTGAGCACCCAAGCTGGGCTTCGGGTCAGCTGGAGGGTGAGAGAGAGAGAGCTAGGGTTAGGGTTAGGGGTCTGTCTTTGGGACAAGGCGTGTCGGATCTGGCGACACAGACATGGTCTCCCCCAAGGCCTGAGGGGAGGGCGCGCTCCAGGAGGCTCCTCCGGCCCTGGGTTTTGGGCCTGCTTGGGCCCAGAGAGCGGAATGGCCTCCAGGGAGCATGCTGGTTTCTACCGCTCGGAGGGTCCTAAAGAGCACCCAATGAAAACGGTTTGCTCCTGACTGAGAGGCTGAGTGCTGCCGTCAGTCGGCGGCGGCTGCCATGCCTGGGAGGAATTGGGCGTCAGGCCTCTGGAGCCCAGGTCCTGGACACGTAACCTAGGGGTAGGGTTTGGTCCTGGGAGAATGCCAGGCCCGACGTGCCAGTGCCAAGTGAGGCCCTGTGGAGGGCTGAGTGGAGGGCTTTGGCCTGCGGCCCGTCTGGCTCCGGGACTTTGGGTGTGGGTGTCCTCCATAGGTGTGCTGGTCTTCAGGGGGTGTGGCGTTTTCTCCCGCCACGGGGCTTCTGCCCAGGGGTCCAATTGGTACAGTTTCCACGTGAGTGGCCCCCAGAGTCAGCCGTTGTGAATCAGGTGTCCGCCAACTGCAGCGCTACCAGGCCAGGCCACTGGGGCCGGAAGTCTGAGGAACCAGCCTAGGGTTAGGCTTAGGCCGACAGGGCACGGCAGGCCCGATCTGTCCGCGCTGACGTGGCCTCTTCCTATCGCCGAGTGGAGGGCTCGTGTCTGCAGGATCGTCTGACTCTTGCTTCCTGGGCCTGGTGGGCGCCTATCGTGGATGTGGCCCAGGGGATGCATGCAGTTGTCTCCCGCTCTGCCAGTTCAGCTCCTTTCAAAGGGCATGGTTTCCACCTGGTATCAGGGGCAATCCCGTGCGGTGAAGCTCAGGGTCCCCCCGCCTGGAGAGTTTGGGAAGCAGGCGTCTGAGGCCGGAAGCCTGAGCACCCAAGCTGGGCTTCGGGTCAGCTTGACGGTTAAGGTTAGGGCTAGGGTTAGGGTTAGGGCTGATGTCTTAGGGACGAGGCCTGTCGGATCTGGCCACACAGGCATGGCCTCCCCCAAGGCCTGAGGGGAGGGCGGGACTCAGGCCCCCCCCCGCCCCCGCCCCGCCTCAGGCCCAGGGTTTGGGGCCTGCAGGGGCAAAGAGAGCGGGAATAGCCTCAAGGGAGCACGCGGTCTTCGACCACTCCGAAGGGAGTAGACGGCATCCAACGAAAGGCTTTGCTCCTGGCCGAGAGGCTGAGTCCGGCCGTCAGCCCGAGGCTGCCATGCAGGGGAGGAATTGGGTGTCAGGCCTCTGGGGTCCAGGTCCTGAACACGCCACCTAGGGTTAGGGTTTGGTTCTGGGAGAGTGGCAGGCCTGACGTGCCAGTGCCAAGTGAGGCCCTGCGGAGGGCCGCGTGGAGGGTTTTGGTCCGGCGGCCCGTCTGGCTCCGGGATTTTGGGTGTGGGTGCCCTCCGTAGGTGTGACGGTCTTTCGGGTGTGTGGAGGTGTCTGCCTCCGGGGAGGGAGGGGGGGGGGTTGTGGTTGGTGGGGGGATTTGGTTCCGCACGGGGCCAAATGGTAGAGTTTCCACGTAAGTGGCACCCAGAGTTCGCCGTTGCGCATAAGGTGTCCCCAAACTGCAAGGCTACCAGGACAGGCTACAGGGGACAGAAGTCTGAGGAACCGGCCTAGGGTTAGGGTTAGGCCGACAGGGCACGGCAGGCCCGATCTGCCCGCGCTGACGTGGCCTCTACCTAAGGGTGAGTGGAGGGCTTGTGTCTGCAGGATCGTCAGACTCTTGCTTCCTGGTCCTGCTGGTCGCCTGTGGCGGGTGTGGCCCAAGGGATGCAAGCAGGTGTCTCCCGCTCGGCGATTTCACCTCCTTTCCAAGGGCACGGTTTCCTCCTGGTATCAGGTGCGATGGTGCGGTCAGCTCCGGGTTCCCCCGTCTGGAGAGTTTGGGAAGCAGGCCTCTGCGGACGGAAGCCTGAGCACCCAAGCTGGGCTTCGGGTCAGCTGGAGGGTGAGAGAGAGAGAGCTAGGGTTAGGGTTAGGGGTCTGTCTTTGGGACAAGGCGTGTCGGATCTGGCGACACAGACATGGTCTCCCCCAAGGCCTGAGGGGAGGGCGCGCTCCAGGAGGCTCCTCCGGCCCTGGGTTTTGGGCCTGCTTGGGCCCAGAGAGCGGAATGGCCTCCAGGGAGCATGCTGGTTTCTACCGCTCGGAGGGTCCTAAAGAGCACCCAATGAAAACGGTTTGCTCCTGACTGAGAGGCTGAGTGCTGCCGTCAGTCGGCGGCGGCTGCCATGCCTGGGAGGAATTGGGTGTCAGGCCTCTGGAGCCCAGGTCCTGGACACGTAACCTAGGGGTAGGGTTTGGTCCTGGGAGAATGCCAGGCCCGACGTGCCAGTGCCAAGTGAGGCCCTGTGGAGGGCTGAGTGGAGGGCTTTGGCCTGGCGGCCCGTCTGGCTCCGGGACTTTGGGTGTGGGTGTCCTCCATAGGTGTGCTGGTCTTCAGGGGGTGTGGCGTTTTCTCCCGCCACGGGGCTTCTGCCCAGGGGTCCAATTGGTACAGTTTCCACGTGAGTGGCCCCCAGAGTCAGCCGTTGTGAATCAGGTGTCCGCCAACTGCAGCGCTACCAGGCCAGGCCACTGGGGCCGGAAGTCTGAGGAACCAGCCTAGGGTTAGGCTTAGGCCGACAGGGCACGGCAGGCCCGATCTGTCCGCGCTGACGTGGCCTCTTCCTATCGCCGAGTGGAGGGCTCGTGTCTGCAGGATCGTCTGACTCTTGCTTCCTGGGCCTGGTGGGCGCCTATCGTGGATGTGGCCCAGGGGATGCATGCAGTTGTCTCCCGCTCTGCCAGTTCAGCTCCTTTCAAAGGGCATGGTTTCCACCTGGTATCAGGGGCAATCCCGTGCGGTGAAGCTCAGGGTCCCCCCGCCTGGAGAGTTTGGGAAGCAGGCGTCTGAGGCCGGAAGCCTGAGCACCCAAGCTGGGCTTCGGGTCAGCTTGACGGTTAAGGTTAGGGCTAGGGTTAGGGTTAGGGCTGATGTCTTAGGGACGAGGCCTGTCGGATCTGGCCACACAGGCATGGCCTCCCCCAAGGCCTGAGGGGAGGGCGGGACTCAGGCCCCCCCCCGCCCCCGCCCCGCCTCAGGCCCAGGGTTTGGGGCCTGCAGGGGCAAAGAGAGCGGGAATAGCCTCAAGGGAGCACGCGGTCTTCGACCACTCCGAAGGGAGTAGACGGCATCCAACGAAAGGCTTTGCTCCTGGCCGAGAGGCTGAGTCCGGCCGTCAGCCCGAGGCTGCCATGCAGGGGAGGAATTGGGTGTCAGGCCTCTGGGGTCCAGGTCCTGAACACGCCACCTAGGGTTAGGGTTTGGTTCTGGGAGAGTGGCAGGCCTGACGTGCCAGTGCCAAGTGAGGCCCTGCGGAGGGCCGCGTGGAGGGTTTTGGTCCGGCGGCCCGTCTGGCTCCGGGATTTTGGGTGTGGGTGCCCTCCGTAGGTGTGACGGTCTTTCGGGTGTGTGGAGGTGTCTGCCTCCGGGGAGGGAGGGGGGGGGGGTTGTGGTTGGTGGGGGGATTTGGTTCCGCACGGGGCCAAATGGTAGAGTTTCCACGTAAGTGGCACCCAGAGTTCGCCGTTGCGCATAAGGTGTCCCCAAACTGCAAGGCTACCAGGACAGGCTACAGGGGACAGAAGTCTGAGGAACCGGCCTAGGGTTAGGGTTAGGCCGACAGGGCACGGCAGGCCCGATCTGCCCGCGCTGACGTGGCCTCTACCTAAGGGTGAGTGGAGGGCTTGTGTCTGCAGGATCGTCAGACTCTTGCTTCCTGGTCCTGCTGGTCGCCTGTGGCGGGTGTGGCCCAAGGGATGCAAGCAGGTGTCTCCCGCTCGGCGATTTCACCTCCTTTCCAAGGGCACGGTTTCCTCCTGGTATCAGGTGCGATGGTGCGGTCAGCTCCGGGTTCCCCCGTCTGGAGAGTTTGGGAAGCAGGCCTCTGCGGACGGAAGCCTGAGCACCCAAGCTGGGCTTCGGGTCAGCTGGAGGGTGAGAGAGAGAGAGCTAGGGTTAGGGTTAGGGGTCTGTCTTTGGGACAAGGCGTGTCGGATCTGGCGACACAGACATGGTCTCCCCCAAGGCCTGAGGGGAGGGCGCGCTCCAGGAGGCTCCTCCGGCCCTGGGTTTTGGGCCTGCTTGGGCCCAGAGAGCGGAATGGCCTCCAGGGAGCATGCTGGTTTCTACCGCTCGGAGGGTCCTAAAGAGCACCCAATGAAAACGGTTTGCTCCTGACTGAGAGGCTGAGTGCTGCCGTCAGTCGGCGGCGGCTGCCATGCCTGGGAGGAATTGGGTGTCAGGCCTCTGGAGCCCAGGTCCTGGACACGTAACCTAGGGGTAGGGTTTGGTCCTGGGAGAATGCCAGGCCCGACGTGCCAGTGCCAAGTGAGGCCCTGTGGAGGGCTGAGTGGAGGGCTTTGGCCTGGCGGCCCGTCTGGCTCCGGGACTTTGGGTGTGGGTGTCCTCCATAGGTGTGCTGGTCTTCAGGGGGTGTGGCGTTTTCTCCCGCCACGGGGCTTCTGCCCAGGGGTCCAATTGGTACAGTTTCCACGTGAGTGGCCCCCAGAGTCAGCCGTTGTGAATCAGGTGTCCGCCAACTGCAGCGCTACCAGGCCAGGCCACTGGGGCCGGAAGTCTGAGGAACCAGCCTAGGGTTAGGCTTAGGCCGACAGGGCACGGCAGGCCCGATCTGTCCGCGCTGACGTGGCCTCTTCCTATCGCCGAGTGGAGGGCTCGTGTCTGCAGGATCGTCTGACTCTTGCTTCCTGGGCCTGGTGGGCGCCTATCGTGGATGTGGCCCAGGGGATGCATGCAGTTGTCTCCCGCTCTGCCAGTTCAGCTCCTTTCAAAGGGCATGGTTTCCACCTGGTATCAGGGGCAATCCCGTGCGGTGAAGCTCAGGGTCCCCCCGCCTGGAGAGTTTGGGAAGCAGGCGTCTGAGGCCGGAAGCCTGAGCACCCAAGCTGGGCTTCGGGTCAGCTTGACGGTTAAGGTTAGGGCTAGGGTTAGGGTTAGGGCTGATGTCTTAGGGACGAGGCCTGTCGGATCTGGCCACACAGGCATGGCCTCCCCCAAGGCCTGAGGGGAGGGCGGGACTCAGGCCCCCCCCCCCGCCCCCGCCCCGCCTCAGGCCCAGGGTTTGGGGCCTGCAGGGGCAAAGAGAGCGGGAATAGCCTCAAGGGAGCACGCGGTCTTCGACCACTCCGAAGGGAGTAGACGGCATCCAACGAAAGGCTTTGCTCCTGGCCGAGAGGCTGAGTCCGGCCGTCAGCCCGAGGCTGCCATGCAGGGGAGGAATTGGGTGTCAGGCCTCTGGGGTCCAGGTCCTGAACACGCCACCTAGGGTTAGGGTTTGGTTCTGGGAGAGTGGCAGGCCTGACGTGCCAGTGCCAAGTGAGGCCCTGCGGAGGGCCGCGTGGAGGGTTTTGGTCCGGCGGCCCGTCTGGCTCCGGGATTTTGGGTGTGGGTGCCCTCCGTAGGTGTGACGGTCTTTCGGGTGTGTGGAGGTGTCTGCCTCCGGGGAGGGAGGGGGGGGGGGTTGTGGTTGGTGGGGGGATTTGGTTCCGCACGGGGCCAAATGGTAGAGTTTCCACGTAAGTGGCACCCAGAGTTCGCCGTTGCGCATAAGGTGTCCCCAAACTGCAAGGCTACCAGGACAGGCTACAGGGGACAGAAGTCTGAGGAACCGGCCTAGGGTTAGGGTTAGGCCGACAGGGCACGGCAGGCCCGATCTGCCCGCGCTGACGTGGCCTCTACCTAAGGGTGAGTGGAGGGCTTGTGTCTGCAGGATCGTCAGACTCTTGCTTCCTGGTCCTGCTGGTCGCCTGTGGCGGGTGTGGCCCAAGGGATGCAAGCAGGTGTCTCCCGCTCGGCGATTTCACCTCCTTTCCAAGGGCACGGTTTCCTCCTGGTATCAGGTGCGATGGTGCGGTCAGCTCCGGGTTCCCCCGTCTGGAGAGTTTGGGAAGCAGGCCTCTGCGGACGGAAGCCTGAGCACCCAAGCTGGGCTTCGGGTCAGCTGGAGGGTGAGAGAGAGAGAGCTAGGGTTAGGGTTAGGGGTCTGTCTTTGGGACAAGGCGTGTCGGATCTGGCGACACAGACATGGTCTCCCCCAAGGCCTGAGGGGAGGGCGCGCTCCAGGAGGCTCCTCCGGCCCTGGGTTTTGGGCCTGCTTGGGCCCAGAGAGCGGAATGGCCTCCAGGGAGCATGCTGGTTTCTACCGCTCGGAGGGTCCTAAAGAGCACCCAATGAAAACGGTTTGCTCCTGACTGAGAGGCTGAGTGCTGCCGTCAGTCGGCGGCGGCTGCCATGCCTGGGAGGAATTGGGCGTCAGGCCTCTGGAGCCCAGGTCCTGGACACGTAACCTAGGGGTAGGGTTTGGTCCTGGGAGAATGCCAGGCCCGACGTGCCAGTGCCAAGTGAGGCCCTGTGGAGGGCTGAGTGGAGGGCTTTGGCCTGGCGGCCCGTCTGGCTCCGGGACTTTGGGTGTGGGTGTCCTCCATAGGTGTGCTGGTCTTCAGGGGGTGTGGCGTTTTCTCCCGCCACGGGGCTTCTGCCCAGGGGTCCAATTGGTACAGTTTCCACGTGAGTGGCCCCCAGAGTCAGCCGTTGTGAATCAGGTGTCCGCCAACTGCAGCGCTACCAGGCCAGGCCACTGGGGCCGGAAGTCTGAGGAACCAGCCTAGGGTTAGGCTTAGGCCGACAGGGCACGGCAGGCCCGATCTGTCCGCGCTGACGTGGCCTCTTCCTATCGCCGAGTGGAGGGCTCGTGTCTGCAGGATCGTCTGACTCTTGCTTCCTGGGCCTGGTGGGCGCCTATCGTGGATGTGGCCCAGGGGATGCATGCAGTTGTCTCCCGCTCTGCCAGTTCAGCTCCTTTCAAAGGGCATGGTTTCCACCTGGTATCAGGGGCAATCCCGTGCGGTGAAGCTCAGGGTCCCCCCGCCTGGAGAGTTTGGGAAGCAGGCGTCTGAGGCCGGAAGCCTGAGCACCCAAGCTGGGCTTCGGGTCAGCTTGACGGTTAAGGTTAGGGCTAGGGTTAGGGTTAGGGCTGATGTCTTAGGGACGAGGCCTGTCGGATCTGGCCACACAGGCATGGCCTCCCCCAAGGCCTGAGGGGAGGGCGGGACTCAGGCCCCCCCCCCGCCCCCGCCCCGCCTCAGGCCCAGGGTTTGGGGCCTGCAGGGGCAAAGAGAGCGGGAATAGCCTCAAGGGAGCACGCGGTCTTCGACCACTCCGAAGGGAGTAGACGGCATCCAACGAAAGGCTTTGCTCCTGGCCGAGAGGCTGAGTCCGGCCGTCAGCCCGAGGCTGCCATGCAGGGGAGGAATTGGGTGTCAGGCCTCTGGGGTCCAGGTCCTGAACACGCCACCTAGGGTTAGGGTTTGGTTCTGGGAGAGTGGCAGGCCTGACGTGCCAGTGCCAAGTGAGGCCCTGCGGAGGGCCGCGTGGAGGGTTTTGGTCCGGCGGCCCGTCTGGCTCCGGGATTTTGGGTGTGGGTGCCCTCCGTAGGTGTGACGGTCTTTCGGGTGTGTGGAGGTGTCTGCCTCCGGGGAGGGGGGGGGGGGGTTGTGGTTGGTGGGGGGATTTGGTTCCGCACGGGGCCAAATGGTAGAGTTTCCACGTAAGTGGCACCCAGAGTTCGCCGTTGCGCATAAGGTGTCCCCAAACTGCAAGGCTACCAGGACAGGCTACAGGGGACAGAAGTCTGAGGAACCGGCCTAGGGTTAGGGTTAGGCCGACAGGGCACGGCAGGCCCGATCTGCCCGCGCTGACGTGGCCTCTACCTAAGGGTGAGTGGAGGGCTTGTGTCTGCAGGATCGTCAGACTCTTGCTTCCTGGTCCTGCTGGTCGCCTGTGGCGGGTGTGGCCCAAGGGATGCAAGCAGGTGTCTCCCGCTCGGCGATTTCACCTCCTTTCCAAGGGCACGGTTTCCTCCTGGTATCAGGTGCGATGGTGCGGTCAGCTCCGGGTTCCCCCGTCTGGAGAGTTTGGGAAGCAGGCCTCTGCGGACGGAAGCCTGAGCACCCAAGCTGGGCTTCGGGTCAGCTGGAGGGTGAGAGAGAGAGAGCTAGGGTTAGGGTTAGGGGTCTGTCTTTGGGACAAGGCGTGTCGGATCTGGCGACACAGACATGGTCTCCCCCAAGGCCTGAGGGGAGGGCGCGCTCCAGGAGGCTCCTCCGGCCCTGGGTTTTGGGCCTGCTTGGGCCCAGAGAGCGGAATGGCCTCCAGGGAGCATGCTGGTTTCTACCGCTCGGAGGGTCCTAAAGAGCACCCAATGAAAACGGTTTGCTCCTGACTGAGAGGCTGAGTGCTGCCGTCAGTCGGCGGCGGCTGCCATGCCTGGGAGGAATTGGGTGTCAGGCCTCTGGAGCCCAGGTCCTGGACACGTAACCTAGGGGTAGGGTTTGGTCCTGGGAGAATGCCAGGCCCGACGTGCCAGTGCCAAGTGAGGCCCTGTGGAGGGCTGAGTGGAGGGCTTTGGCCTGGCGGCCCGTCTGGCTCCGGGACTTTGGGTGTGGGTGTCCTCCATAGGTGTGCTGGTCTTCAGGGGGTGTGGCGTTTTCTCCCGCCACGGGGCTTCTGCCCAGGGGTCCAATTGGTACAGTTTCCACGTGAGTGGCCCCCAGAGTCAGCCGTTGTGAATCAGGTGTCCGCCAACTGCAGCGCTACCAGGCCAGGCCACTGGGGCCGGAAGTCTGAGGAACCAGCCTAGGGTTAGGCTTAGGCCGACAGGGCACGGCAGGCCCGATCTGTCCGCGCTGACGTGGCCTCTTCCTATCGCCGAGTGGAGGGCTCGTGTCTGCAGGATCGTCTGACTCTTGCTTCCTGGGCCTGGTGGGCGCCTATCGTGGATGTGGCCCAGGGGATGCATGCAGTTGTCTCCCGCTCTGCCAGTTCAGCTCCTTTCAAAGGGCATGGTTTCCACCTGGTATCAGGGGCAATCCCGTGCGGTGAAGCTCAGGGTCCCCCCGCCTGGAGAGTTTGGGAAGCAGGCGTCTGAGGCCGGAAGCCTGAGCACCCAAGCTGGGCTTCGGGTCAGCTTGACGGTTAAGGTTAGGGCTAGGGTTAGGGTTAGGGCTGATGTCTTAGGGACGAGGCCTGTCGGATCTGGCCACACAGGCATGGCCTCCCCCAAGGCCTGAGGGGAGGGCGGGACTCAGGCCCCCCCCCCCGCCCCCGCCCCGCCTCAGGCCCAGGGTTTGGGGCCTGCAGGGGCAAAGAGAGCGGGAATAGCCTCAAGGGAGCACGCGGTCTTCGACCACTCCGAAGGGAGTAGACGGCATCCAACGAAAGGCTTTGCTCCTGGCCGAGAGGCTGAGTCCGGCCGTCAGCCCGAGGCTGCCATGCAGGGGAGGAATTGGGTGTCAGGCCTCTGGGGTCCAGGTCCTGAACACGCCACCTAGGGTTAGGGTTTGGTTCTGGGAGAGTGGCAGGCCTGACGTGCCAGTGCCAAGTGAGGCCCTGCGGAGGGCCGCGTGGAGGGTTTTGGTCCGGCGGCCCGTCTGGCTCCGGGATTTTGGGTGTGGGTGCCCTCCGTAGGTGTGACGGTCTTTCGGGTGTGTGGAGGTGTCTGCCTCCGGGGAGGGAGGGGGGGGGGGTTGTGGTTGGTGGGGGGATTTGGTTCCGCACGGGGCCAAATGGTAGAGTTTCCACGTAAGTGGCACCCAGAGTTCGCCGTTGCGCATAAGGTGTCCCCAAACTGCAAGGCTACCAGGACAGGCTACAGGGGACAGAAGTCTGAGGAACCGGCCTAGGGTTAGGGTTAGGCCGACAGGGCACGGCAGGCCCGATCTGCCCGCGCTGACGTGGCCTCTACCTAAGGGTGAGTGGAGGGCTTGTGTCTGCAGGATCGTCAGACTCTTGCTTCCTGGTCCTGCTGGTCGCCTGTGGCGGGTGTGGCCCAAGGGATGCAAGCAGGTGTCTCCCGCTCGGCGATTTCACCTCCTTTCCAAGGGCACGGTTTCCTCCTGGTATCAGGTGCGATGGTGCGGTCAGCTCCGGGTTCCCCCGTCTGGAGAGTTTGGGAAGCAGGCCTCTGCGGACGGAAGCCTGAGCACCCAAGCTGGGCTTCGGGTCAGCTGGAGGGTGAGAGAGAGAGAGCTAGGGTTAGGGTTAGGGGTCTGTCTTTGGGACAAGGCGTGTCGGATCTGGCGACACAGACATGGTCTCCCCCAAGGCCTGAGGGGAGGGCGCGCTCCAGGAGGCTCCTCCGGCCCTGGGTTTTGGGCCTGCTTGGGCCCAGAGAGCGGAATGGCCTCCAGGGAGCATGCTGGTTTCTACCGCTCGGAGGGTCCTAAAGAGCACCCAATGAAAACGGTTTGCTCCTGACTGAGAGGCTGAGTGCTGCCGTCAGTCGGCGGCGGCTGCCATGCCTGGGAGGAATTGGGTGTCAGGCCTCTGGAGCCCAGGTCCTGGACACGTAACCTAGGGGTAGGGTTTGGTCCTGGGAGAATGCCAGGCCCGACGTGCCAGTGCCAAGTGAGGCCCTGTGGAGGGCTGAGTGGAGGGCTTTGGCCTGGCGGCCCGTCTGGCTCCGGGACTTTGGGTGTGGGTGTCCTCCATAGGTGTGCTGGTCTTCAGGGGGTGTGGCGTTTTCTCCCGCCACGGGGCTTCTGCCCAGGGGTCCAATTGGTACAGTTTCCACGTGAGTGGCCCCCAGAGTCAGCCGTTGTGAATCAGGTGTCCGCCAACTGCAGCGCTACCAGGCCAGGCCACTGGGGCCGGAAGTCTGAGGAACCAGCCTAGGGTTAGGCTTAGGCCGACAGGGCACGGCAGGCCCGATCTGTCCGCGCTGACGTGGCCTCTTCCTATCGCCGAGTGGAGGGCTCGTGTCTGCAGGATCGTCTGACTCTTGCTTCCTGGGCCTGGTGGGCGCCTATCGTGGATGTGGCCCAGGGGATGCATGCAGTTGTCTCCCGCTCTGCCAGTTCAGCTCCTTTCAAAGGGCATGGTTTCCACCTGGTATCAGGGGCAATCCCGTGCGGTGAAGCTCAGGGTCCCCCCGCCTGGAGAGTTTGGGAAGCAGGCGTCTGAGGCCGGAAGCCTGAGCACCCAAGCTGGGCTTCGGGTCAGCTTGACGGTTAAGGTTAGGGCTAGGGTTAGGGTTAGGGCTGATGTCTTAGGGACGAGGCCTGTCGGATCTGGCCACACAGGCATGGCCTCCCCCAAGGCCTGAGGGGAGGGCGGGACTCAGGCCCCCCCCCCGCCCCCGCCCCGCCTCAGGCCCAGGGTTTGGGGCCTGCAGGGGCAAAGAGAGCGGGAATAGCCTCAAGGGAGCACGCGGTCTTCGACCACTCCGAAGGGAGTAGACGGCATCCAACGAAAGGCTTTGCTCCTGGCCGAGAGGCTGAGTCCGGCCGTCAGCCCGAGGCTGCCATGCAGGGGAGGAATTGGGTGTCAGGCCTCTGGGGTCCAGGTCCTGAACACGCCACCTAGGGTTAGGGTTTGGTTCTGGGAGAGTGGCAGGCCTGACGTGCCAGTGCCAAGTGAGGCCCTGCGGAGGGCCGCGTGGAGGGTTTTGGTCCGGCGGCCCGTCTGGCTCCGGGATTTTGGGTGTGGGTGCCCTCCGTAGGTGTGACGGTCTTTCGGGTGTGTGGAGGTGTCTGCCTCCGGGGAGGGAGGGGGGGGGGTTGTGGTTGGTGGGGGGATTTGGTTCCGCACGGGGCCAAATGGTAGAGTTTCCACGTAAGTGGCACCCAGAGTTCGCCGTTGCGCATAAGGTGTCCCCAAACTGCAAGGCTACCAGGACAGGCTACAGGGGACAGAAGTCTGAGGAACCGGCCTAGGGTTAGGGTTAGGCCGACAGGGCACGGCAGGCCCGATCTGCCCGCGCTGACGTGGCCTCTACCTAAGGGTGAGTGGAGGGCTTGTGTCTGCAGGATCGTCAGACTCTTGCTTCCTGGTCCTGCTGGTCGCCTGTGGCGGGTGTGGCCCAAGGGATGCAAGCAGGTGTCTCCCGCTCGGCGATTTCACCTCCTTTCCAAGGGCACGGTTTCCTCCTGGTATCAGGTGCGATGGTGCGGTCAGCTCCGGGTTCCCCCGTCTGGAGAGTTTGGGAAGCAGGCCTCTGCGGACGGAAGCCTGAGCACCCAAGCTGGGCTTCGGGTCAGCTGGAGGGTGAGAGAGAGAGAGCTAGGGTTAGGGTTAGGGGTCTGTCTTTGGGACAAGGCGTGTCGGATCTGGCGACACAGACATGGTCTCCCCCAAGGCCTGAGGGGAGGGCGCGCTCCAGGAGGCTCCTCCGGCCCTGGGTTTTGGGCCTGCTTGGGCCCAGAGAGCGGAATGGCCTCCAGGGAGCATGCTGGTTTCTACCGCTCGGAGGGTCCTAAAGAGCACCCAATGAAAACGGTTTGCTCCTGACTGAGAGGCTGAGTGCTGCCGTCAGTCGGCGGCGGCTGCCATGCCTGGGAGGAATTGGGCGTCAGGCCTCTGGAGCCCAGGTCCTGGACACGTAACCTAGGGGTAGGGTTTGGTCCTGGGAGAATGCCAGGCCCGACGTGCCAGTGCCAAGTGAGGCCCTGTGGAGGGCTGAGTGGAGGGCTTTGGCCTGGCGGCCCGTCTGGCTCCGGGACTTTGGGTGTGGGTGTCCTCCATAGGTGTGCTGGTCTTCAGGGGGTGTGGCGTTTTCTCCCGCCACGGGGCTTCTGCCCAGGGGTCCAATTGGTACAGTTTCCACGTGAGTGGCCCCCAGAGTCAGCCGTTGTGAATCAGGTGTCCGCCAACTGCAGCGCTACCAGGCCAGGCCACTGGGGCCGGAAGTCTGAGGAACCAGCCTAGGGTTAGGCTTAGGCCGACAGGGCACGGCAGGCCCGATCTGTCCGCGCTGACGTGGCCTCTTCCTATCGCCGAGTGGAGGGCTCGTGTCTGCAGGATCGTCTGACTCTTGCTTCCTGGGCCTGGTGGGCGCCTATCGTGGATGTGGCCCAGGGGATGCATGCAGTTGTCTCCCGCTCTGCCAGTTCAGCTCCTTTCAAAGGGCATGGTTTCCACCTGGTATCAGGGGCAATCCCGTGCGGTGAAGCTCAGGGTCCCCCCGCCTGGAGAGTTTGGGAAGCAGGCGTCTGAGGCCGGAAGCCTGAGCACCCAAGCTGGGCTTCGGGTCAGCTTGACGGTTAAGGTTAGGGCTAGGGTTAGGGTTAGGGCTGATGTCTTAGGGACGAGGCCTGTCGGATCTGGCCACACAGGCATGGCCTCCCCCAAGGCCTGAGGGGAGGGCGGGACTCAGGCCCCCCCCCCGCCCCCGCCCCGCCTCAGGCCCAGGGTTTGGGGCCTGCAGGGGCAAAGAGAGCGGGAATAGCCTCAAGGGAGCACGCGGTCTTCGACCACTCCGAAGGGAGTAGACGGCATCCAACGAAAGGCTTTGCTCCTGGCCGAGAGGCTGAGTCCGGCCGTCAGCCCGAGGCTGCCATGCAGGGGAGGAATTGGGTGTCAGGCCTCTGGGGTCCAGGTCCTGAACACGCCACCTAGGGTTAGGGTTTGGTTCTGGGAGAGTGGCAGGCCTGACGTGCCAGTGCCAAGTGAGGCCCTGCGGAGGGCCGCGTGGAGGGTTTTGGTCCGGCGGCCCGTCTGGCTCCGGGATTTTGGGTGTGGGTGCCCTCCGTAGGTGTGACGGTCTTTCGGGTGTGTGGAGGTGTCTGCCTCCGGGGAGGGAGGGGGGGGGGTTGTGGTTGGTGGGGGGATTTGGTTCCGCACGGGGCCAAATGGTAGAGTTTCCACGTAAGTGGCACCCAGAGTTCGCCGTTGCGCATAAGGTGTCCCCAAACTGCAAGGCTACCAGGACAGGCTACAGGGGACAGAAGTCTGAGGAACCGGCCTAGGGTTAGGGTTAGGCCGACAGGGCACGGCAGGCCCGATCTGCCCGCGCTGACGTGGCCTCTACCTAAGGGTGAGTGGAGGGCTTGTGTCTGCAGGATCGTCAGACTCTTGCTTCCTGGTCCTGCTGGTCGCCTGTGGCGGGTGTGGCCCAAGGGATGCAAGCAGGTGTCTCCCGCTCGGCGATTTCACCTCCTTTCCAAGGGCACGGTTTCCTCCTGGTATCAGGTGCGATGGTGCGGTCAGCTCCGGGTTCCCCCGTCTGGAGAGTTTGGGAAGCAGGCCTCTGCGGACGGAAGCCTGAGCACCCAAGCTGGGCTTCGGGTCAGCTGGAGGGTGAGAGAGAGAGAGCTAGGGTTAGGGTTAGGGGTCTGTCTTTGGGACAAGGCGTGTCGGATCTGGCGACACAGACATGGTCTCCCCCAAGGCCTGAGGGGAGGGCGCGCTCCAGGAGGCTCCTCCGGCCCTGGGTTTTGGGCCTGCTTGGGCCCAGAGAGCGGAATGGCCTCCAGGGAGCATGCTGGTTTCTACCGCTCGGAGGGTCCTAAAGAGCACCCAATGAAAACGGTTTGCTCCTGACTGAGAGGCTGAGTGCTGCCGTCAGTCGGCGGCGGCTGCCATGCCTGGGAGGAATTGGGTGTCAGGCCTCTGGAGCCCAGGTCCTGGACACCTAACCTAGGGGTAGGGTTTGGTCCTGGGAGAATGCCAGGCCCGACGTGCCAGTGCCAAGTGAGGCCCTGTGGAGGGCTGAGTGGAGGGCTTTGGCCTGGCGGCCCGTCTGGCTCCGGGACTTTGGGTGTGGGTGTCCTCCATAGGTGTGCTGGTCTTCAGGGGGTGTGGCGTTTTCTCCCGCCACGGGGCTTCTGCCCAGGGGTCCAATTGGTACAGTTTCCACGTGAGTGGCCCCCAGAGTCAGCCGTTGTGAATCAGGTGTCCGCCAACTGCAGCGCTACCAGGCCAGGCCACTGGGGCCGGAAGTCTGAGGAACCAGCCTAGGGTTAGGCTTAGGCCGACAGGGCACGGCAGGCCCGATCTGTCCGCGCTGACGTGGCCTCTTCCTATCGCCGAGTGGAGGGCTCGTGTCTGCAGGATCGTCTGACTCTTGCTTCCTGGGCCTGGTGGGCGCCTATCGTGGATGTGGCCCAGGGGATGCATGCAGTTGTCTCCCGCTCTGCCAGTTCAGCTCCTTTCAAAGGGCATGGTTTCCACCTGGTATCAGGGGCAATCCCGTGCGGTGAAGCTCAGGGTCCCCCCGCCTGGAGAGTTTGGGAAGCAGGCGTCTGAGGCCGGAAGCCTGAGCACCCAAGCTGGGCTTCGGGTCAGCTTGACGGTTAAGGTTAGGGCTAGGGTTAGGGTTAGGGCTGATGTCTTAGGGACGAGGCCTGTCGGATCTGGCCACACAGGCATGGCCTCCCCCAAGGCCTGAGGGGAGGGCGGGACTCAGGCCCCCCCCCGCCCCCGCCCCGCCTCAGGCCCAGGGTTTGGGGCCTGCAGGGGCAAAGAGAGCGGGAATAGCCTCAAGGGAGCACGCGGTCTTCGACCACTCCGAAGGGAGTAGACGGCATCCAACGAAAGGCTTTGCTCCTGGCCGAGAGGCTGAGTCCGGCCGTCAGCCCGAGGCTGCCATGCAGGGGAGGAATTGGGTGTCAGGCCTCTGGGGTCCAGGTCCTGAACACGCCACCTAGGGTTAGGGTTTGGTTCTGGGAGAGTGGCAGGCCTGACGTGCCAGTGCCAAGTGAGGCCCTGCGGAGGGCCGCGTGGAGGGTTTTGGTCCGGCGGCCCGTCTGGCTCCGGGATTTTGGGTGTGGGTGCCCTCCGTAGGTGTGACGGTCTTTCGGGTGTGTGGAGGTGTCTGCCTCCGGGGAGGGAGGGGGGGGGGGTTGTGGTTGGTGGGGGGATTTGGTTCCGCACGGGGCCAAATGGTAGAGTTTCCACGTAAGTGGCACCCAGAGTTCGCCGTTGCGCATAAGGTGTCCCCAAACTGCAAGGCTACCAGGACAGGCTACAGGGGACAGAAGTCTGAGGAACCGGCCTAGGGTTAGGGTTAGGCCGACAGGGCACGGCAGGCCCGATCTGCCCGCGCTGACGTGGCCTCTACCTAAGGGTGAGTGGAGGGCTTGTGTCTGCAGGATCGTCAGACTCTTGCTTCCTGGTCCTGCTGGTCGCCTGTGGCGGGTGTGGCCCAAGGGATGCAAGCAGGTGTCTCCCGCTCGGCGATTTCACCTCCTTTCCAAGGGCACGGTTTCCTCCTGGTATCAGGTGCGATGGTGCGGTCAGCTCCGGGTTCCCCCGTCTGGAGAGTTTGGGAAGCAGGCCTCTGCGGACGGAAGCCTGAGCACCCAAGCTGGGCTTCGGGTCAGCTGGAGGGTGAGAGAGAGAGAGCTAGGGTTAGGGTTAGGGGTCTGTCTTTGGGACAAGGCGTGTCGGATCTGGCGACACAGACATGGTCTCCCCCAAGGCCTGAGGGGAGGGCGCGCTCCAGGAGGCTCCTCCGGCCCTGGGTTTTGGGCCTGCTTGGGCCCAGAGAGCGGAATGGCCTCCAGGGAGCATGCTGGTTTCTACCGCTCGGAGGGTCCTAAAGAGCACCCAATGAAAACGGTTTGCTCCTGACTGAGAGGCTGAGTGCTGCCGTCAGTCGGCGGCGGCTGCCATGCCTGGGAGGAATTGGGTGTCAGGCCTCTGGAGCCCAGGTCCTGGACACGTAACCTAGGGGTAGGGTTTGGTCCTGGGAGAATGCCAGGCCCGACGTGCCAGTGCCAAGTGAGGCCCTGTGGAGGGCTGAGTGGAGGGCTTTGGCCTGGCGGCCCGTCTGGCTCCGGGACTTTGGGTGTGGGTGTCCTCCATAGGTGTGCTGGTCTTCAGGGGGTGTGGCGTTTTCTCCCGCCACGGGGCTTCTGCCCAGGGGTCCAATTGGTACAGTTTCCACGTGAGTGGCCCCCAGAGTCAGCCGTTGTGAATCAGGTGTCCGCCAACTGCAGCGCTACCAGGCCAGGCCACTGGGGCCGGAAGTCTGAGGAACCAGCCTAGGGTTAGGCTTAGGCCGACAGGGCACGGCAGGCCCGATCTGTCCGCGCTGACGTGGCCTCTTCCTATCGCCGAGTGGAGGGCTCGTGTCTGCAGGATCGTCTGACTCTTGCTTCCTGGGCCTGGTGGGCGCCTATCGTGGATGTGGCCCAGGGGATGCATGCAGTTGTCTCCCGCTCTGCCAGTTCAGCTCCTTTCAAAGGGCATGGTTTCCACCTGGTATCAGGGGCAATCCCGTGCGGTGAAGCTCAGGGTCCCCCCGCCTGGAGAGTTTGGGAAGCAGGCGTCTGAGGCCGGAAGCCTGAGCACCCAAGCTGGGCTTCGGGTCAGCTTGACGGTTAAGGTTAGGGCTAGGGTTAGGGTTAGGGCTGATGTCTTAGGGACGAGGCCTGTCGGATCTGGCCACACAGGCATGGCCTCCCCCAAGGCCTGAGGGGAGGGCGGGACTCAGGCCCCCCCCCCCGCCCCCGCCCCGCCTCAGGCCCAGGGTTTGGGGCCTGCAGGGGCAAAGAGAGCGGGAATAGCCTCAAGGGAGCACGCGGTCTTCGACCACTCCGAAGGGAGTAGACGGCATCCAACGAAAGGCTTTGCTCCTGGCCGAGAGGCTGAGTCCGGCCGTCAGCCCGAGGCTGCCATGCAGGGGAGGAATTGGGTGTCAGGCCTCTGGGGTCCAGGTCCTGAACACGCCACCTAGGGTTAGGGTTTGGTTCTGGGAGAGTGGCAGGCCTGACGTGCCAGTGCCAAGTGAGGCCCTGCGGAGGGCCGCGTGGAGGGTTTTGGTCCGGCGGCCCGTCTGGCTCCGGGATTTTGGGTGTGGGTGCCCTCCGTAGGTGTGACGGTCTTTCGGGTGTGTGGAGGTGTCTGCCTCCGGGGAGGGAGGGGGGGGGGGTTGTGGTTGGTGGGGGGATTTGGTTCCGCACGGGGCCAAATGGTAGAGTTTCCACGTAAGTGGCACCCAGAGTTCGCCGTTGCGCATAAGGTGTCCCCAAACTGCAAGGCTACCAGGACAGGCTACAGGGGACAGAAGTCTGAGGAACCGGCCTAGGGTTAGGGTTAGGCCGACAGGGCACGGCAGGCCCGATCTGCCCGCGCTGACGTGGCCTCTACCTAAGGGTGAGTGGAGGGCTTGTGTCTGCAGGATCGTCAGACTCTTGCTTCCTGGTCCTGCTGGTCGCCTGTGGCGGGTGTGGCCCAAGGGATGCAAGCAGGTGTCTCCCGCTCGGCGATTTCACCTCCTTTCCAAGGGCACGGTTTCCTCCTGGTATCAGGTGCGATGGTGCGGTCAGCTCCGGGTTCCCCCGTCTGGAGAGTTTGGGAAGCAGGCCTCTGCGGACGGAAGCCTGAGCACCCAAGCTGGGCTTCGGGTCAGCTGGAGGGTGAGAGAGAGAGAGCTAGGGTTAGGGTTAGGGGTCTGTCTTTGGGACAAGGCGTGTCGGATCTGGCGACACAGACATGGTCTCCCCCAAGGCCTGAGGGGAGGGCGCGCTCCAGGAGGCTCCTCCGGCCCTGGGTTTTGGGCCTGCTTGGGCCCAGAGAGCGGAATGGCCTCCAGGGAGCATGCTGGTTTCTACCGCTCGGAGGGTCCTAAAGAGCACCCAATGAAAACGGTTTGCTCCTGACTGAGAGGCTGAGTGCTGCCGTCAGTCGGCGGCGGCTGCCATGCCTGGGAGGAATTGGGTGTCAGGCCTCTGGAGCCCAGGTCCTGGACACGTAACCTAGGGGTAGGGTTTGGTCCTGGGAGAATGCCAGGCCCGACGTGCCAGTGCCAAGTGAGGCCCTGTGGAGGGCTGAGTGGAGGGCTTTGGCCTGGCGGCCCGTCTGGCTCCGGGACTTTGGGTGTGGGTGTCCTCCATAGGTGTGCTGGTCTTCAGGGGGTGTGGCGTTTTCTCCCGCCACGGGGCTTCTGCCCAGGGGTCCAATTGGTACAGTTTCCACGTGAGTGGCCCCCAGAGTCAGCCGTTGTGAATCAGGTGTCCGCCAACTGCAGCGCTACCAGGCCAGGCCACTGGGGCCGGAAGTCTGAGGAACCAGCCTAGGGTTAGGCTTAGGCCGACAGGGCACGGCAGGCCCGATCTGTCCGCGCTGACGTGGCCTCTTCCTATCGCCGAGTGGAGGGCTCGTGTCTGCAGGATCGTCTGACTCTTGCTTCCTGGGCCTGGTGGGCGCCTATCGTGGATGTGGCCCAGGGGATGCATGCAGTTGTCTCCCGCTCTGCCAGTTCAGCTCCTTTCAAAGGGCATGGTTTCCAACTGGTATCAGGGGCAATCCCGTGCGGTGAAGCTCAGGGTCCCCCCGCCTGGAGAGTTTGGGAAGCAGGCGTCTGAGGCCGGAAGCCTGAGCACCCAAGCTGGGCTTCGGGTCAGCTTGACGGTTAAGGTTAGGGCTAGGGTTAGGGTTAGGGCTGATGTCTTAGGGACGAGGCCTGTCGGATCTGGCCACACAGGCATGGCCTCCCCCAAGGCCTGAGGGGAGGGCGGGACTCAGGCCCCCCCCCCGCCCCCGCCCCGCCTCAGGCCCAGGGTTTGGGGCCTGCAGGGGCAAAGAGAGCGGGAATAGCCTCAAGGGAGCACGCGGTCTTCGACCACTCCGAAGGGAGTAGACGGCATCCAACGAAAGGCTTTGCTCCTGGCCGAGAGGCTGAGTCCGGCCGTCAGCCCGAGGCTGCCATGCAGGGGAGGAATTGGGTGTCAGGCCTCTGGGGTCCAGGTCCTGAACACGCCACCTAGGGTTAGGGTTTGGTTCTGGGAGAGTGGCAGGCCTGACGTGCCAGTGCCAAGTGAGGCCCTGCGGAGGGCCGCGTGGAGGGTTTTGGTCCGGCGGCCCGTCTGGCTCCGGGATTTTGGGTGTGGGTGCCCTCCGTAGGTGTGACGGTCTTTCGGGTGTGTGGAGGTGTCTGCCTCCGGGGAGGGGGGGGGGGGGGTTGTGGTTGGTGGGGGGATTTGGTTCCGCACGGGGCCAAATGGTAGAGTTTCCACGTAAGTGGCACCCAGAGTTCGCCGTTGCGCATAAGGTGTCCCCAAACTGCAAGGCTACCAGGACAGGCTACAGGGGACAGAAGTCTGAGGAACCGGCCTAGGGTTAGGGTTAGGCCGACAGGGCACGGCAGGCCCGATCTGCCCGCGCTGACGTGGCCTCTACCTAAGGGTGAGTGGAGGGCTTGTGTCTGCAGGATCGTCAGACTCTTGCTTCCTGGTCCTGCTGGTCGCCTGTGGCGGGTGTGGCCCAAGGGATGCAAGCAGGTGTCTCCCGCTCGGCGATTTCACCTCCTTTCCAAGGGCACGGTTTCCTCCTGGTATCAGGTGCGATGGTGCGGTCAGCTCCGGGTTCCCCCGTCTGGAGAGTTTGGGAAGCAGGCCTCTGCGGACGGAAGCCTGAGCACCCAAGCTGGGCTTCGGGTCAGCTGGAGGGTGAGAGAGAGAGAGCTAGGGTTAGGGTTAGGGGTCTGTCTTTGGGACAAGGCGTGTCGGATCTGGCGACACAGACATGGTCTCCCCCAAGGCCTGAGGGGAGGGCGCGCTCCAGGAGGCTCCTCCGGCCCTGGGTTTTGGGCCTGCTTGGGCCCAGAGAGCGGAATGGCCTCCAGGGAGCATGCTGGTTTCTACCGCTCGGAGGGTCCTAAAGAGCACCCAATGAAAACGGTTTGCTCCTGACTGAGAGGCTGAGTGCTGCCGTCAGTCGGCGGCGGCTGCCATGCCTGGGAGGAATTGGGTGTCAGGCCTCTGGAGCCCAGGTCCTGGACACGTAACCTAGGGGTAGGGTTTGGTCCTGGGAGAATGCCAGGCCCGACGTGCCAGTGCCAAGTGAGGCCCTGTGGAGGGCTGAGTGGAGGGCTTTGGCCTGGCGGCCCGTCTGGCTCCGGGACTTTGGGTGTGGGTGTCCTCCATAGGTGTGCTGGTCTTCAGGGGGTGTGGCGTTTTCTCCCGCCACGGGGCTTCTGCCCAGGGGTCCAATTGGTACAGTTTCCACGTGAGTGGCCCCCAGAGTCAGCCGTTGTGAATCAGGTGTCCGCCAACTGCAGCGCTACCAGGCCAGGCCACTGGGGCCGGAAGTCTGAGGAACCAGCCTAGGGTTAGGCTTAGGCCGACAGGGCACGGCAGGCCCGATCTGTCCGCGCTGACGTGGCCTCTTCCTATCGCCGAGTGGAGGGCTCGTGTCTGCAGGATCGTCTGACTCTTGCTTCCTGGGCCTGGTGGGCGCCTATCGTGGATGTGGCCCAGGGGATGCATGCAGTTGTCTCCCGCTCTGCCAGTTCAGCTCCTTTCAAAGGGCATGGTTTCCACCTGGTATCAGGGGCAATCCCGTGCGGTGAAGCTCAGGGTCCCCCCGCCTGGAGAGTTTGGGAAGCAGGCGTCTGAGGCCGGAAGCCTGAGCACCCAAGCTGGGCTTCGGGTCAGCTTGACGGTTAAGGTTAGGGCTAGGGTTAGGGTTAGGGCTGATGTCTTAGGGACGAGGCCTGTCGGATCTGGCCACACAGGCATGGCCTCCCCCAAGGCCTGAGGGGAGGGCGGGACTCAGGCCCCCCCCCCCGCCCCCGCCCCGCCTCAGGCCCAGGGTTTGGGGCCTGCAGGGGCAAAGAGAGCGGGAATAGCCTCAAGGGAGCACGCGGTCTTCGACCACTCCGAAGGGAGTAGACGGCATCCAACGAAAGGCTTTGCTCCTGGCCGAGAGGCTGAGTCCGGCCGTCAGCCCGAGGCTGCCATGCAGGGGAGGAATTGGGTGTCAGGCCTCTGGGGTCCAGGTCCTGAACACGCCACCTAGGGTTAGGGTTTGGTTCTGGGAGAGTGGCAGGCCTGACGTGCCAGTGCCAAGTGAGGCCCTGCGGAGGGCCGCGTGGAGGGTTTTGGTCCGGCGGCCCGTCTGGCTCCGGGATTTTGGGTGTGGGTGCCCTCCGTAGGTGTGACGGTCTTTCGGGTGTGTGGAGGTGTCTGCCTCCGGGGAGGGAGGGGGGGGGGGTTGTGGTTGGTGGGGGGATTTGGTTCCGCACGGGGCCAAATGGTAGAGTTTCCACGTAAGTGGCACCCAGAGTTCGCCGTTGCGCATAAGGTGTCCCCAAACTGCAAGGCTACCAGGACAGGCTACAGGGGACAGAAGTCTGAGGAACCGGCCTAGGGTTAGGGTTAGGCCGACAGGGCACGGCAGGCCCGATCTGCCCGCGCTGACGTGGCCTCTACCTAAGGGTGAGTGGAGGGCTTGTGTCTGCAGGATCGTCAGACTCTTGCTTCCTG
This sequence comes from Martes martes, assembly GCF_963455335.1. Classification (NCBI taxonomy): domain Eukaryota; kingdom Metazoa; phylum Chordata; class Mammalia; order Carnivora; family Mustelidae; genus Martes; species Martes martes. Next base: position 37,570 of record NW_027666673.1, read on the forward strand.
GTCCTGCTGGTCGCCTGTGGCGGGTGTGGCCCAAGGGATGCAAGCAGGTGTCTCCCGCTCGGCGATTTCACCTCCTTTCCAAGGGCACGGTTTCCTCCTGGTATCAGGTGCGATGGTGCGGTCAGCTCCGGGTTCCCCCGTCTGGAGAGTTTGGGAAGCAGGCCTCTGCGGACGGAAGCCTGAGCACCCAAGCTGGGCTTCGGGTCAGCTGGAGGGTGAGAGAGAGAGAGCTAGGGTTAGGGTTAGGGGTCTGTCTTTGGGACAAGGCGTGTCGGATCTGGCGACACAGACATGGTCTCCCCCAAGGCCTGAGGGGAGGGCGCGCTCCAGGAGGCTCCTCCGGCCCTGGGTTTTGGGCCTGCTTGGGCCCAGAGAGCGGAATGGCCTCCAGGGAGCATGCTGGTTTCTACCGCTCGGAGGGTCCTAAAGAGCACCCAATGAAAACGGTTTGCTCCTGACTGAGAGGCTGAGTGCTGCCGTCAGTCGGCGGCGGCTGCCATGCCTGGGAGGAATTGGGTGTCAGGCCTCTGGAGCCCAGGTCCTGGACACGTAACCTAGGGGTAGGGTTTGGTCCTGGGAGAATGCCAGGCCCGACGTGCCAGTGCCAAGTGAGGCCCTGTGGAGGGCTGAGTGGAGGGCTTTGGCCTGGCGGCCCGTCTGGCTCCGGGACTTTGGGTGTGGGTGTCCTCCATAGGTGTGCTGGTCTTCAGGGGGTGTGGCGTTTTCTCCCGCCACGGGGCTTCTGCCCAGGGGTCCAATTGGTACAGTTTCCACGTGAGTGGCCCCCAGAGTCAGCCGTTGTGAATCAGGTGTCCGCCAACTGCAGCGCTACCAGGCCAGGCCACTGGGGCCGGAAGTCTGAGGAACCAGCCTAGGGTTAGGCTTAGGCCGACAGGGCACGGCAGGCCCGATCTGTCCGCGCTGACGTGGCCTCTTCCTATCGCCGAGTGGAGGGCTCGTGTCTGCAGGATCGTCTGACTCTTGCTTCCTGGGCCTGGTGGGCGCCTATCGTGGATGTGGCCCAGGGGATGCATGCAGTTGTCTCCCGCTCTGCCAGTTCAGCTCCTTTCAAAGGGCATGGTTTCCACCTGGTATCAGGGGCAATCCCGTGCGGTGAAGCTCAGGGTCCCCCCGCCTGGAGAGTTTGGGAAGCAGGCGTCTGAGGCCGGAAGCCTGAGCACCCAAGCTGGGCTTCGGGTCAGCTTGACGGTTAAGGTTAGGGCTAGGGTTAGGGTTAGGGCTGATGTCTTAGGGACGAGGCCTGTCGGATCTGGCCACACAGGCATGGCCTCCCCCAAGGCCTGAGGGGAGGGCGGGACTCAGGCCCCCCCCCCGCCCCCGCCCCGCCTCAGGCCCAGGGTTTGGGGCCTGCAGGGGCAAAGAGAGCGGGAATAGCCTCAAGGGAGCACGCGGTCTTCGACCACTCCGAAGGGAGTAGACGGCATCCAACGAAAGGCTTTGCTCCTGGCCGAGAGGCTGAGTCCGGCCGTCAGCCCGAGGCTGCCATGCAGGGGAGGAATTGGGTGTCAGGCCTCTGGGGTCCAGGTCCTGAACACGCCACCTAGGGTTAGGGTTTGGTTCTGGGAGAGTGGCAGGCCTGACGTGCCAGTGCCAAGTGAGGCCCTGCGGAGGGCCGCGTGGAGGGTTTTGGTCCGGCGGCCCGTCTGGCTCCGGGATTTTGGGTGTGGGTGCCCTCCGTAGGTGTGACGGTCTTTCGGGTGTGTGGAGGTGTCTGCCTCCGGGGAGGGAGGGGGGGGGGTTGTGGTTGGTGGGGGGATTTGGTTCCGCACGGGGCCAAATGGTAGAGTTTCCACGTAAGTGGCACCCAGAGTTCGCCGTTGCGCATAAGGTGTCCCCAAACTGCAAGGCTACCAGGACAGGCTACAGGGGACAGAAGTCTGAGGAACCGGCCTAGGGTTAGGGTTAGGCCGACAGGGCACGGCAGGCCCGATCTGCCCGCGCTGACGTGGCCTCTACCTAAGGGTGAGTGGAGGGCTTGTGTCTGCAGGATCGTCAGACTCTTGCTTCCTGGTCCTGCTGGTCGCCTGTGGCGGGTGTGGCCCAAGGGATGCAAGCAGGTGTCTCCCGCTCGGCGATTTCACCTCCTTTCCAAGGGCACGGTTTCCTCCTGGTATCAGGTGCGATGGTGCGGTCAGCTCCGGGTTCCCCCGTCTGGAGAGTTTGGGAAGCAGGCCTCTGCGGACGGAAGCCTGAGCACCCAAGCTGGGCTTCGGGTCAGCTGGAGGGTGAGAGAGAGAGAGCTAGGGTTAGGGTTAGGGGTCTGTCTTTGGGACAAGGCGTGTCGGATCTGGCGACACAGACATGGTCTCCCCCAAGGCCTGAGGGGAGGGCGCGCTCCAGGAGGCTCCTCCGGCCCTGGGTTTTGGGCCTGCTTGGGCCCAGAGAGCGGAATGGCCTCCAGGGAGCATGCTGGTTTCTACCGCTCGGAGGGTCCTAAAGAGCACCCAATGAAAACGGTTTGCTCCTGACTGAGAGGCTGAGTGCTGCCGTCAGTCGGCGGCGGCTGCCATGCCTGGGAGGAATTGGGCGTCAGGCCTCTGGAGCCCAGGTCCTGGACACGTAACCTAGGGGTAGGGTTTGGTCCTGGGAGAATGCCAGGCCCGACGTGCCAGTGCCAAGTGAGGCCCTGTGGAGGGCTGAGTGGAGGGCTTTGGCCTGGCGGCCCGTCTGGCTCCGGGACTTTGGGTGTGGGTGTCCTCCATAGGTGTGCTGGTCTTCAGGGGGTGTGGCGTTTTCTCCCGCCACGGGGCTTCTGCCCAGGGGTCCAATTGGTACAGTTTCCACGTGAGTGGCCCCCAGAGTCAGCCGTTGTGAATCAGGTGTCCGCCAACTGCAGCGCTACCAGGCCAGGCCACTGGGGCCGGAAGTCTGAGGAACCAGCCTAGGGTTAGGCTTAGGCCGACAGGGCACGGCAGGCCCGATCTGTCCGCGCTGACGTGGCCTCTTCCTATCGCCGAGTGGAGGGCTCGTGTCTGCAGGATCGTCTGACTCTTGCTTCCTGGGCCTGGTGGGCGCCTATCGTGGATGTGGCCCAGGGGATGCATGCAGTTGTCTCCCGCTCTGCCAGTTCAGCTCCTTTCAAAGGGCATGGTTTCCACCTGGTATCAGGGGCAATCCCGTGCGGTGAAGCTCAGGGTCCCCCCGCCTGGAGAGTTTGGGAAGCAGGCGTCTGAGGCCGGAAGCCTGAGCACCCAAGCTGGGCTTCGGGTCAGCTTGACGGTTAAGGTTAGGGCTAGGGTTAGGGTTAGGGCTGATGTCTTAGGGACGAGGCCTGTCGGATCTGGCCACACAGGCATGGCCTCCCCCAAGGCCTGAGGGGAGGGCGGGACTCAGGCCCCCCCCCCGCCCCCGCCCCGCCTCAGGCCCAGGGTTTGGGGCCTGCAGGGGCAAAGAGAGCGGGAATAGCCTCAAGGGAGCACGCGGTCTTCGACCACTCCGAAGGGAGTAGACGGCATCCAACGAAAGGCTTTGCTCCTGGCCGAGAGGCTGAGTCCGGCCGTCAGCCCGAGGCTGCCATGCAGGGGAGGAATTGGGTGTCAGGCCTCTGGGGTCCAGGTCCTGAACACGCCACCTAGGGTTAGGGTTTGGTTCTGGGAGAGTGGCAGGCCTGACGTGCCAGTGCCAAGTGAGGCCCTGCGGAGGGCCGCGTGGAGGGTTTTGGTCCGGCGGCCCGTCTGGCTCCGGGATTTTGGGTGTGGGTGCCCTCCGTAGGTGTGACGGTCTTTCGGGTGTGTGGAGGTGTCTGCCTCCGGGGAGGGAGGGGGGGGGGTTGTGGTTGGTGGGGGGATTTGGTTCCGCACGGGGCCAAATGGTAGAGTTTCCACGTAAGTGGCACCCAGAGTTCGCCGTTGCGCATAAGGTGTCCCCAAACTGCAAGGCTACCAGGACAGGCTACAGGGGACAGAAGTCTGAGGAACCGGCCTAGGGTTAGGGTTAGGCCGACAGGGCACGGCAGGCCCGATCTGCCCGCGCTGACGTGGCCTCTACCTAAGGGTGAGTGGAGGGCTTGTGTCTGCAGGATCGTCAGACTCTTGCTTCCTGGTCCTGCTGGTCGCCTGTGGCGGGTGTGGCCCAAGGGATGCAAGCAGGTGTCTCCCGCTCGGCGATTTCACCTCCTTTCCAAGGGCACGGTTTCCTCCTGGTATCAGGTGCGATGGTGCGGTCAGCTCCGGGTTCCCCCGTCTGGAGAGTTTGGGAAGCAGGCCTCTGCGGACGGAAGCCTGAGCACCCAAGCTGGGCTTCGGGTCAGCTGGAGGGTGAGAGAGAGAGAGCTAGGGTTAGGGTTAGGGGTCTGTCTTTGGGACAAGGCGTGTCGGATCTGGCGACACAGACATGGTCTCCCCCAAGGCCTGAGGGGAGGGCGCGCTCCAGGAGGCTCCTCCGGCCCTGGGTTTTGGGCCTGCTTGGGCCCAGAGAGCGGAATGGCCTCCAGGGAGCATGCTGGTTTCTACCGCTCGGAGGGTCCTAAAGAGCACCCAATGAAAACGGTTTGCTCCTGACTGAGAGGCTGAGTGCTGCCGTCAGTCGGCGGCGGCTGCCATGCCTGGGAGGAATTGGGTGTCAGGCCTCTGGAGCCCAGGTCCTGGACACCTAACCTAGGGGTAGGGTTTGGTCCTGGGAGAATGCCAGGCCCGACGTGCCAGTGCCAAGTGAGGCCCTGTGGAGGGCTGAGTGGAGGGCTTTGGCCTGGCGGCCCGTCTGGCTCCGGGACTTTGGGTGTGGGTGTCCTCCATAGGTGTGCTGGTCTTCAGGGGGTGTGGCGTTTTCTCCCGCCACGGGGCTTCTGCCCAGGGGTCCAATTGGTACAGTTTCCACGTGAGTGGCCCCCAGAGTCAGCCGTTGTGAATCAGGTGTCCGCCAACTGCAGCGCTACCAGGCCAGGCCACTGGGGCCGGAAGTCTGAGGAACCAGCCTAGGGTTAGGCTTAGGCCGACAGGGCACGGCAGGCCCGATCTGTCCGCGCTGACGTGGCCTCTTCCTATCGCCGAGTGGAGGGCTCGTGTCTGCAGGATCGTCTGACTCTTGCTTCCTGGGCCTGGTGGGCGCCTATCGTGGATGTGGCCCAGGGGATGCATGCAGTTGTCTCCCGCTCTGCCAGTTCAGCTCCTTTCAAAGGGCATGGTTTCCACCTGGTATCAGGGGCAATCCCGTGCGGTGAAGCTCAGGGTCCCCCCGCCTGGAGAGTTTGGGAAGCAGGCGTCTGAGGCCGGAAGCCTGAGCACCCAAGCTGGGCTTCGGGTCAGCTTGACGGTTAAGGTTAGGGCTAGGGTTAGGGTTAGGGCTGATGTCTTAGGGACGAGGCCTGTCGGATCTGGCCACACAGGCATGGCCTCCCCCAAGGCCTGAGGGGAGGGCGGGACTCAGGCCCCCCCCCGCCCCCGCCCCGCCTCAGGCCCAGGGTTTGGGGCCTGCAGGGGCAAAGAGAGCGGGAATAGCCTCAAGGGAGCACGCGGTCTTCGACCACTCCGAAGGGAGTAGACGGCATCCAACGAAAGGCTTTGCTCCTGGCCGAGAGGCTGAGTCCGGCCGTCAGCCCGAGGCTGCCATGCAGGGGAGGAATTGGGTGTCAGGCCTCTGGGGTCCAGGTCCTGAACACGCCACCTAGGGTTAGGGTTTGGTTCTGGGAGAGTGGCAGGCCTGACGTGCCAGTGCCAAGTGAGGCCCTGCGGAGGGCCGCGTGGAGGGTTTTGGTCCGGCGGCCCGTCTGGCTCCGGGATTTTGGGTGTGGGTGCCCTCCGTAGGTGTGACGGTCTTTCGGGTGTGTGGAGGTGTCTGCCTCCGGGGAGGGAGGGGGGGGGGGTTGTGGTTGGTGGGGGGATTTGGTTCCGCACGGGGCCAAATGGTAGAGTTTCCACGTAAGTGGCACCCAGAGTTCGCCGTTGCGCATAAGGTGTCCCCAAACTGCAAGGCTACCAGGACAGGCTACAGGGGACAGAAGTCTGAGGAACCGGCCTAGGGTTAGGGTTAGGCCGACAGGGCACGGCAGGCCCGATCTGCCCGCGCTGACGTGGCCTCTACCTAAGGGTGAGTGGAGGGCTTGTGTCTGCAGGATCGTCAGACTCTTGCTTCCTGGTCCTGCTGGTCGCCTGTGGCGGGTGTGGCCCAAGGGATGCAAGCAGGTGTCTCCCGCTCGGCGATTTCACCTCCTTTCCAAGGGCACGGTTTCCTCCTGGTATCAGGTGCGATGGTGCGGTCAGCTCCGGGTTCCCCCGTCTGGAGAGTTTGGGAAGCAGGCCTCTGCGGACGGAAGCCTGAGCACCCAAGCTGGGCTTCGGGTCAGCTGGAGGGTGAGAGAGAGAGAGCTAGGGTTAGGGTTAGGGGTCTGTCTTTGGGACAAGGCGTGTCGGATCTGGCGACACAGACATGGTCTCCCCCAAGGCCTGAGGGGAGGGCGCGCTCCAGGAGGCTCCTCCGGCCCTGGGTTTTGGGCCTGCTTGGGCCCAGAGAGCGGAATGGCCTCCAGGGAGCATGCTGGTTTCTACCGCTCGGAGGGTCCTAAAGAGCACCCAATGAAAACGGTTTGCTCCTGACTGAGAGGCTGAGTGCTGCCGTCAGTCGGCGGCGGCTGCCATGCCTGGGAGGAATTGGGTGTCAGGCCTCTGGAGCCCAGGTCCTGGACACGTAACCTAGGGGTAGGGTTTGGTCCTGGGAGAATGCCAGGCCCGACGTGCCAGTGCCAAGTGAGGCCCTGTGGAGGGCTGAGTGGAGGGCTTTGGCCTGGCGGCCCGTCTGGCTCCGGGACTTTGGGTGTGGGTGTCCTCCATAGGTGTGCTGGTCTTCAGGGGGTGTGGCGTTTTCTCCCGCCACGGGGCTTCTGCCCAGGGGTCCAATTGGTACAGTTTCCACGTGAGTGGCCCCCAGAGTCAGCCGTTGTGAATCAGGTGTCCGCCAACTGCAGCGCTACCAGGCCAGGCCACTGGGGCCGGAAGTCTGAGGAACCAGCCTAGGGTTAGGCTTAGGCCGACAGGGCACGGCAGGCCCGATCTGTCCGCGCTGACGTGGCCTCTTCCTATCGCCGAGTGGAGGGCTCGTGTCTGCAGGATCGTCTGACTCTTGCTTCCTGGGCCTGGTGGGCGCCTATCGTGGATGTGGCCCAGGGGATGCATGCAGTTGTCTCCCGCTCTGCCAGTTCAGCTCCTTTCAAAGGGCATGGTTTCCACCTGGTATCAGGGGCAATCCCGTGCGGTGAAGCTCAGGGTCCCCCCGCCTGGAGAGTTTGGGAAGCAGGCGTCTGAGGCCGGAAGCCTGAGCACCCAAGCTGGGCTTCGGGTCAGCTTGACGGTTAAGGTTAGGGCTAGGGTTAGGGTTAGGGCTGATGTCTTAGGGACGAGGCCTGTCGGATCTGGCCACACAGGCATGGCCTCCCCCAAGGCCTGAGGGGAGGGCGGGACTCAGGCCCCCCCCCCCGCCCCCGCCCCGCCTCAGGCCCAGGGTTTGGGGCCTGCAGGGGCAAAGAGAGCGGGAATAGCCTCAAGGGAGCACGCGGTCTTCGACCACTCCGAAGGGAGTAGACGGCATCCAACGAAAGGCTTTGCTCCTGGCCGAGAGGCTGAGTCCGGCCGTCAGCCCGAGGCTGCCATGCAGGGGAGGAATTGGGTGTCAGGCCTCTGGGGTCCAGGTCCTGAACACGCCACCTAGGGTTAGGGTTTGGTTCTGGGAGAGTGGCAGGCCTGACGTGCCAGTGCCAAGTGAGGCCCTGCGGAGGGCCGCGTGGAGGGTTTTGGTCCGGCGGCCCGTCTGGCTCCGGGATTTTGGGTGTGGGTGCCCTCCGTAGGTGTGACGGTCTTTCGGGTGTGTGGAGGTGTCTGCCTCCGGGGAGGGAGGGGGGGGGGGTTGTGGTTGGTGGGGGGATTTGGTTCCGCACGGGGCCAAATGGTAGAGTTTCCACGTAAGTGGCACCCAGAGTTCGCCGTTGCGCATAAGGTGTCCCCAAACTGCAAGGCTACCAGGACAGGCTACAGGGGACAGAAGTCTGAGGAACCGGCCTAGGGTTAGGGTTAGGCCGACAGGGCACGGCAGGCCCGATCTGCCCGCGCTGACGTGGCCTCTACCTAAGGGTGAGTGGAGGGCTTGTGTCTGCAGGATCGTCAGACTCTTGCTTCCTGGTCCTGCTGGTCGCCTGTGGCGGGTGTGGCCCAAGGGATGCAAGCAGGTGTCTCCCGCTCGGCGATTTCACCTCCTTTCCAAGGGCACGGTTTCCTCCTGGTATCAGGTGCGATGGTGCGGTCAGCTCCGGGTTCCCCCGTCTGGAGAGTTTGGGAAGCAGGCCTCTGCGGACGGAAGCCTGAGCACCCAAGCTGGGCTTCGGGTCAGCTGGAGGGTGAGAGAGAGAGAGCTAGGGTTAGGGTTAGGGGTCTGTCTTTGGGACAAGGCGTGTCGGATCTGGCGACACAGACATGGTCTCCCCCAAGGCCTGAGGGGAGGGCGCGCTCCAGGAGGCTCCTCCGGCCCTGGGTTTTGGGCCTGCTTGGGCCCAGAGAGCGGAATGGCCTCCAGGGAGCATGCTGGTTTCTACCGCTCGGAGGGTCCTAAAGAGCACCCAATGAAAACGGTTTGCTCCTGACTGAGAGGCTGAGTGCTGCCGTCAGTCGGCGGCGGCTGCCATGCCTGGGAGGAATTGGGTGTCAGGCCTCTGGAGCCCAGGTCCTGGACACGTAACCTAGGGGTAGGGTTTGGTCCTGGGAGAATGCCAGGCCCGACGTGCCAGTGCCAAGTGAGGCCCTGTGGAGGGCTGAGTGGAGGGCTTTGGCCTGGCGGCCCGTCTGGCTCCGGGACTTTGGGTGTGGGTGTCCTCCATAGGTGTGCTGGTCTTCAGGGGGTGTGGCGTTTTCTCCCGCCACGGGGCTTCTGCCCAGGGGTCCAATTGGTACAGTTTCCACGTGAGTGGCCCCCAGAGTCAGCCGTTGTGAATCAGGTGTCCGCCAACTGCAGCGCTACCAGGCCAGGCCACTGGGGCCGGAAGTCTGAGGAACCAGCCTAGGGTTAGGCTTAGGCCGACAGGGCACGGCAGGCCCGATCTGTCCGCGCTGACGTGGCCTCTTCCTATCGCCGAGTGGAGGGCTCGTGTCTGCAGGATCGTCTGACTCTTGCTTCCTGGGCCTGGTGGGCGCCTATCGTGGATGTGGCCCAGGGGATGCATGCAGTTGTCTCCCGCTCTGCCAGTTCAGCTCCTTTCAAAGGGCATGGTTTCCAACTGGTATCAGGGGCAATCCCGTGCGGTGAAGCTCAGGGTCCCCCCGCCTGGAGAGTTTGGGAAGCAGGCGTCTGAGGCCGGAAGCCTGAGCACCCAAGCTGGGCTTCGGGTCAGCTTGACGGTTAAGGTTAGGGCTAGGGTTAGGGTTAGGGCTGATGTCTTAGGGACGAGGCCTGTCGGATCTGGCCACACAGGCATGGCCTCCCCCAAGGCCTGAGGGGAGGGCGGGACTCAGGCCCCCCCCCCGCCCCCGCCCCGCCTCAGGCCCAGGGTTTGGGGCCTGCAGGGGCAAAGAGAGCGGGAATAGCCTCAAGGGAGCACGCGGTCTTCGACCACTCCGAAGGGAGTAGACGGCATCCAACGAAAGGCTTTGCTCCTGGCCGAGAGGCTGAGTCCGGCCGTCAGCCCGAGGCTGCCATGCAGGGGAGGAATTGGGTGTCAGGCCTCTGGGGTCCAGGTCCTGAACACGCCACCTAGGGTTAGGGTTTGGTTCTGGGAGAGTGGCAGGCCTGACGTGCCAGTGCCAAGTGAGGCCCTGCGGAGGGCCGCGTGGAGGGTTTTGGTCCGGCGGCCCGTCTGGCTCCGGGATTTTGGGTGTGGGTGCCCTCCGTAGGTGTGACGGTCTTTCGGGTGTGTGGAGGTGTCTGCCTCCGGGGAGGGGGGGGGGGGGGTTGTGGTTGGTGGGGGGATTTGGTTCCGCACGGGGCCAAATGGTAGAGTTTCCACGTAAGTGGCACCCAGAGTTCGCCGTTGCGCATAAGGTGTCCCCAAACTGCAAGGCTACCAGGACAGGCTACAGGGGACAGAAGTCTGAGGAACCGGCCTAGGGTTAGGGTTAGGCCGACAGGGCACGGCAGGCCCGATCTGCCCGCGCTGACGTGGCCTCTACCTAAGGGTGAGTGGAGGGCTTGTGTCTGCAGGATCGTCAGACTCTTGCTTCCTGGTCCTGCTGGTCGCCTGTGGCGGGTGTGGCCCAAGGGATGCAAGCAGGTGTCTCCCGCTCGGCGATTTCACCTCCTTTCCAAGGGCACGGTTTCCTCCTGGTATCAGGTGCGATGGTGCGGTCAGCTCCGGGTTCCCCCGTCTGGAGAGTTTGGGAAGCAGGCCTCTGCGGACGGAAGCCTGAGCACCCAAGCTGGGCTTCGGGTCAGCTGGAGGGTGAGAGAGAGAGAGCTAGGGTTAGGGTTAGGGGTCTGTCTTTGGGACAAGGCGTGTCGGATCTGGCGACACAGACATGGTCTCCCCCAAGGCCTGAGGGGAGGGCGCGCTCCAGGAGGCTCCTCCGGCCCTGGGTTTTGGGCCTGCTTGGGCCCAGAGAGCGGAATGGCCTCCAGGGAGCATGCTGGTTTCTACCGCTCGGAGGGTCCTAAAGAGCACCCAATGAAAACGGTTTGCTCCTGACTGAGAGGCTGAGTGCTGCCGTCAGTCGGCGGCGGCTGCCATGCCTGGGAGGAATTGGGTGTCAGGCCTCTGGAGCCCAGGTCCTGGACACGTAACCTAGGGGTAGGGTTTGGTCCTGGGAGAATGCCAGGCCCGACGTGCCAGTGCCAAGTGAGGCCCTGTGGAGGGCTGAGTGGAGGGCTTTGGCCTGGCGGCCCGTCTGGCTCCGGGACTTTGGGTGTGGGTGTCCTCCATAGGTGTGCTGGTCTTCAGGGGGTGTGGCGTTTTCTCCCGCCACGGGGCTTCTGCCCAGGGGTCCAATTGGTACAGTTTCCACGTGAGTGGCCCCCAGAGTCAGCCGTTGTGAATCAGGTGTCCGCCAACTGCAGCGCTACCAGGCCAGGCCACTGGGGCCGGAAGTCTGAGGAACCAGCCTAGGGTTAGGCTTAGGCCGACAGGGCACGGCAGGCCCGATCTGTCCGCGCTGACGTGGCCTCTTCCTATCGCCGAGTGGAGGGCTCGTGTCTGCAGGATCGTCTGACTCTTGCTTCCTGGGCCTGGTGGGCGCCTATCGTGGATGTGGCCCAGGGGATGCATGCAGTTGTCTCCCGCTCTGCCAGTTCAGCTCCTTTCAAAGGGCATGGTTTCCACCTGGTATCAGGGGCAATCCCGTGCGGTGAAGCTCAGGGTCCCCCCGCCTGGAGAGTTTGGGAAGCAGGCGTCTGAGGCCGGAAGCCTGAGCACCCAAGCTGGGCTTCGGGTCAGCTTGACGGTTAAGGTTAGGGCTAGGGTTAGGGTTAGGGCTGATGTCTTAGGGACGAGGCCTGTCGGATCTGGCCACACAGGCATGGCCTCCCCCAAGGCCTGAGGGGAGGGCGGGACTCAGGCCCCCCCCCCGCCCCCGCCCCGCCTCAGGCCCAGGGTTTGGGGCCTGCAGGGGCAAAGAGAGCGGGAATAGCCTCAAGGGAGCACGCGGTCTTCGACCACTCCGAAGGGAGTAGACGGCATCCAACGAAAGGCTTTGCTCCTGGCCGAGAGGCTGAGTCCGGCCGTCAGCCCGAGGCTGCCATGCAGGGGAGGAATTGGGTGTCAGGCCTCTGGGGTCCAGGTCCTGAACACGCCACCTAGGGTTAGGGTTTGGTTCTGGGAGAGTGGCAGGCCTGACGTGCCAGTGCCAAGTGAGGCCCTGCGGAGGGCCGCGTGGAGGGTTTTGGTCCGGCGGCCCGTCTGGCTCCGGGATTTTGGGTGTGGGTGCCCTCCGTAGGTGTGACGGTCTTTCGGGTGTGTGGAGGTGTCTGCCTCCGGGGAGGGAGGGGGGGGGGTTGTGGTTGGTGGGGGGATTTGGTTCCGCACGGGGCCAAATGGTAGAGTTTCCACGTAAGTGGCACCCAGAGTTCGCCGTTGCGCATAAGGTGTCCCCAAACTGCAAGGCTACCAGGACAGGCTACAGGGGACAGAAGTCTGAGGAACCGGCCTAGGGTTAGGGTTAGGCCGACAGGGCACGGCAGGCCCGATCTGCCCGCGCTGACGTGGCCTCTACCTAAGGGTGAGTGGAGGGCTTGTGTCTGCAGGATCGTCAGACTCTTGCTTCCTGGTCCTGCTGGTCGCCTGTGGCGGGTGTGGCCCAAGGGATGCAAGCAGGTGTCTCCCGCTCGGCGATTTCACCTCCTTTCCAAGGGCACGGTTTCCTCCTGGTATCAGGTGCGATGGTGCGGTCAGCTCCGGGTTCCCCCGTCTGGAGAGTTTGGGAAGCAGGCCTCTGCGGACGGAAGCCTGAGCACCCAAGCTGGGCTTCGGGTCAGCTGGAGGGTGAGAGAGAGAGAGCTAGGGTTAGGGTTAGGGGTCTGTCTTTGGGACAAGGCGTGTCGGATCTGGCGACACAGACATGGTCTCCCCCAAGGCCTGAGGGGAGGGCGCGCTCCAGGAGGCTCCTCCGGCCCTGGGTTTTGGGCCTGCTTGGGCCCAGAGAGCGGAATGGCCTCCAGGGAGCATGCTGGTTTCTACCGCTCGGAGGGTCCTAAAGAGCACCCAATGAAAACGGTTTGCTCCTGACTGAGAGGCTGAGTGCTGCCGTCAGTCGGCGGCGGCTGCCATGCCTGGGAGGAATTGGGTGTCAGGCCTCTGGAGCCCAGGTCCTGGACACGTAACCTAGGGGTAGGGTTTGGTCCTGGGAGAATGCCAGGCCCGACGTGCCAGTGCCAAGTGAGGCCCTGTGGAGGGCTGAGTGGAGGGCTTTGGCCTGGCGGCCCGTCTGGCTCCGGGACTTTGGGTGTGGGTGTCCTCCATAGGTGTGCTGGTCTTCAGGGGGTGTGGCGTTTTCTCCCGCCACGGGGCTTCTGCCCAGGGGTCCAATTGGTACAGTTTCCACGTGAGTGGCCCCCAGAGTCAGCCGTTGTGAATCAGGTGTCCGCCAACTGCAGCGCTACCAGGCCAGGCCACTGGGGCCGGAAGTCTGAGGAACCAGCCTAGGGTTAGGCTTAGGCCGACAGGGCACGGCAGGCCCGATCTGTCCGCGCTGACGTGGCCTCTTCCTATCGCCGAGTGGAGGGCTCGTGTCTGCAGGATCGTCTGACTCTTGCTTCCTGGGCCTGGTGGGCGCCTATCGTGGATGTGGCCCAGGGGATGCATGCAGTTGTCTCCCGCTCTGCCAGTTCAGCTCCTTTCAAAGGGCATGGTTTCCACCTGGTATCAGGGGCAATCCCGTGCGGTGAAGCTCAGGGTCCCCCCGCCTGGAGAGTTTGGGAAGCAGGCGTCTGAGGCCGGAAGCCTGAGCACCCAAGCTGGGCTTCGGGTCAGCTTGACGGTTAAGGTTAGGGCTAGGGTTAGGGTTAGGGCTGATGTCTTAGGGACGAGGCCTGTCGGATCTGGCCACACAGGCATGGCCTCCCCCAAGGCCTGAGGGGAGGGCGGGACTCAGGCCCCCCCCCCGCCCCCGCCCCGCCTCAGGCCCAGGGTTTGGGGCCTGCAGGGGCAAAGAGAGCGGGAATAGCCTCAAGGGAGCACGCGGTCTTCGACCACTCCGAAGGGAGTAGACGGCATCCAACGAAAGGCTTTGCTCCTGGCCGAGAGGCTGAGTCCGGCCGTCAGCCCGAGGCTGCCATGCAGGGGAGGAATTGGGTGTCAGGCCTCTGGGGTCCAGGTCCTGAACACGCCACCTAGGGTTAGGGTTTGGTTCTGGGAGAGTGGCAGGCCTGACGTGCCAGTGCCAAGTGAGGCCCTGCGGAGGGCCGCGTGGAGGGTTTTGGTCCGGCGGCCCGTCTGGCTCCGGGATTTTGGGTGTGGGTGCCCTCCGTAGGTGTGACGGTCTTTCGGGTGTGTGGAGGTGTCTGCCTCCGGGGAGGGAGGGGGGGGGGTTGTGGTTGGTGGGGGGATTTGGTTCCGCACGGGGCCAAATGGTAGAGTTTCCACGTAAGTGGCACCCAGAGTTCGCCGTTGCGCATAAGGTGTCCCCAAACTGCAAGGCTACCAGGACAGGCTACAGGGGACAGAAGTCTGAGGAACCGGCCTAGGGTTAGGGTTAGGCCGACAGGGCACGGCAGGCCCGATCTGCCCGCGCTGACGTGGCCTCTACCTAAGGGTGAGTGGAGGGCTTGTGTCTGCAGGATCGTCAGACTCTTGCTTCCTGGTCCTGCTGGTCGCCTGTGGCGGGTGTGGCCCAAGGGATGCAAGCAGGTGTCTCCCGCTCGGCGATTTCACCTCCTTTCCAAGGGCACGGTTTCCTCCTGGTATCAGGTGCGATGGTGCGGTCAGCTCCGGGTTCCCCCGTCTGGAGAGTTTGGGAAGCAGGCCTCTGCGGACGGAAGCCTGAGCACCCAAGCTGGGCTTCGGGTCAGCTGGAGGGTGAGAGAGAGAGAGCTAGGGTTAGGGTTAGGGGTCTGTCTTTGGGACAAGGCGTGTCGGATCTGGCGACACAGACATGGTCTCCCCCAAGGCCTGAGGGGAGGGCGCGCTCCAGGAGGCTCCTCCGGCCCTGGGTTTTGGGCCTGCTTGGGCCCAGAGAGCGGAATGGCCTCCAGGGAGCATGCTGGTTTCTACCGCTCGGAGGGTCCTAAAGAGCACCCAATGAAAACGGTTTGCTCCTGACTGAGAGGCTGAGTGCTGCCGTCAGTCGGCGGCGGCTGCCATGCCTGGGAGGAATTGGGTGTCAGGCCTCTGGAGCCCAGGTCCTGGACACGTAACCTAGGGGTAGGGTTTGGTCCTGGGAGAATGCCAGGCCCGACGTGCCAGTGCCAAGTGAGGCCCTGTGGAGGGCTGAGTGGAGGGCTTTGGCCTGGCGGCCCGTCTGGCTCCGGGACTTTGGGTGTGGGTGTCCTCCATAGGTGTGCTGGTCTTCAGGGGGTGTGGCGTTTTCTCCCGCCACGGGGCTTCTGCCCAGGGGTCCAATTGGTACAGTTTCCACGTGAGTGGCCCCCAGAGTCAGCCGTTGTGAATCAGGTGTCCGCCAACTGCAGCGCTACCAGGCCAGGCCACTGGGGCCGGAAGTCTGAGGAACCAGCCTAGGGTTAGGCTTAGGCCGACAGGGCACGGCAGGCCCGATCTGTCCGCGCTGACGTGGCCTCTTCCTATCGCCGAGTGGAGGGCTCGTGTCTGCAGGATCGTCTGACTCTTGCTTCCTGGGCCTGGTGGGCGCCTATCGTGGATGTGGCCCAGGGGATGCATGCAGTTGTCTCCCGCTCTGCCAGTTCAGCTCCTTTCAAAGGGCATGGTTTCCACCTGGTATCAGGGGCAATCCCGTGCGGTGAAGCTCAGGGTCCCCCCGCCTGGAGAGTTTGGGAAGCAGGCGTCTGAGGCCGGAAGCCTGAGCACCCAAGCTGGGCTTCGGGTCAGCTTGACGGTTAAGGTTAGGGCTAGGGTTAGGGTTAGGGCTGATGTCTTAGGGACGAGGCCTGTCGGATCTGGCCACACAGGCATGGCCTCCCCCAAGGCCTGAGGGGAGGGCGGGACTCAGGCCCCCCCCCCGCCCCCGCCCCGCCTCAGGCCCAGGGTTTGGGGCCTGCAGGGGCAAAGAGAGCGGGAATAGCCTCAAGGGAGCACGCGGTCTTCGACCACTCCGAAGGGAGTAGACGGCATCCAACGAAAGGCTTTGCTCCTGGCCGAGAGGCTGAGTCCGGCCGTCAGCCCGAGGCTGCCATGCAGGGGAGGAATTGGGTGTCAGGCCTCTGGGGTCCAGGTCCTGAACACGCCACCTAGGGTTAGGGTTTGGTTCTGGGAGAGTGGCAGGCCTGACGTGCCAGTGCCAAGTGAGGCCCTGCGGAGGGCCGCGTGGAGGGTTTTGGTCCGGCGGCCCGTCTGGCTCCGGGATTTTGGGTGTGGGTGCCCTCCGTAGGTGTGACGGTCTTTCGGGTGTGTGGAGGTGTCTGCCTCCGGGGAGGGGGGGGGGGGTTGTGGTTGGTGGGGGGATTTGGTTCCGCACGGGGCCAAATGGTAGAGTTTCCACGTAAGTGGCACCCAGAGTTCGCCGTTGCGCATAAGGTGTCCCCAAACTGCAAGGCTACCAGGACAGGCTACAGGGGACAGAAGTCTGAGGAACCGGCCTAGGGTTAGGGTTAGGCCGACAGGGCACGGCAGGCCCGATCTGCCCGCGCTGACGTGGCCTCTACCTAAGGGTGAGTGGAGGGCTTGTGTCTGCAGGATCGTCAGACTCTTGCTTCCTGGTCCTGCTGGTCGCCTGTGGCGGGTGTGGCCCAAGGGATGCAAGCAGGTGTCTCCCGCTCGGCGATTTCACCTCCTTTCCAAGGGCACGGTTTCCTCCTGGTATCAGGTGCGATGGTGCGGTCAGCTCCGGGTTCCCCCGTCTGGAGAGTTTGGGAAGCAGGCCTCTGCGGACGGAAGCCTGAGCACCCAAGCTGGGCTTCGGGTCAGCTGGAGGGTGAGAGAGAGAGAGCTAGGGTTAGGGTTAGGGGTCTGTCTTTGGGACAAGGCGTGTCGGATCTGGCGACACAGACATGGTCTCCCCCAAGGCCTGAGGGGAGGGCGCGCTCCAGGAGGCTCCTCCGGCCCTGGGTTTTGGGCCTGCTTGGGCCCAGAGAGCGGAATGGCCTCCAGGGAGCATGCTGGTTTCTACCGCTCGGAGGGTCCTAAAGAGCACCCAATGAAAACGGTTTGCTCCTGACTGAGAGGCTGAGTGCTGCCGTCAGTCGGCGGCGGCTGCCATGCCTGGGAGGAATTGGGTGTCAGGCCTCTGGAGCCCAGGTCCTGGACACGTAACCTAGGGGTAGGGTTTGGTCCTGGGAGAATGCCAGGCCCGACGTGCCAGTGCCAAGTGAGGCCCTGTGGAGGGCTGAGTGGAGGGCTTTGGCCTGGCGGCCCGTCTGGCTCCGGGACTTTGGGTGTGGGTGTCCTCCATAGGTGTGCTGGTCTTCAGGGGGTGTGGCGTTTTCTCCCGCCACGGGGCTTCTGCCCAGGGGTCCAATTGGTACAGTTTCCACGTGAGTGGCCCCCAGAGTCAGCCGTTGTGAATCAGGTGTCCGCCAACTGCAGCGCTACCAGGCCAGGCCACTGGGGCCGGAAGTCTGAGGAACCAGCCTAGGGTTAGGCTTAGGCCGACAGGGCACGGCAGGCCCGATCTGTCCGCGCTGACGTGGCCTCTTCCTATCGCCGAGTGGAGGGCTCGTGTCTGCAGGATCGTCTGACTCTTGCTTCCTGGGCCTGGTGGGCGCCTATCGTGGATGTGGCCCAGGGGATGCATGCAGTTGTCTCCCGCTCTGCCAGTTCAGCTCCTTTCAAAGGGCATGGTTTCCACCTGGTATCAGGGGCAATCCCGTGCGGTGAAGCTCAGGGTCCCCCCGCCTGGAGAGTTTGGGAAGCAGGCGTCTGAGGCCGGAAGCCTGAGCACCCAAGCTGGGCTTCGGGTCAGCTTGACGGTTAAGGTTAGGGCTAGGGTTAGGGTTAGGGCTGATGTCTTAGGGACGAGGCCTGTCGGATCTGGCCACACAGGCATGGCCTCCCCCAAGGCCTGAGGGGAGGGCGGGACTCAGGCCCCCCCCCCGCCCCCGCCCCGCCTCAGGCCCAGGGTTTGGGGCCTGCAGGGGCAAAGAGAGCGGGAATAGCCTCAAGGGAGCACGCGGTCTTCGACCACTCCGAAGGGAGTAGACGGCATCCAACGAAAGGCTTTGCTCCTGGCCGAGAGGCTGAGTCCGGCCGTCAGCCCGAGGCTGCCATGCAGGGGAGGAATTGGGTGTCAGGCCTCTGGGGTCCAGGTCCTGAACACGCCACCTAGGGTTAGGGTTTGGTTCTGGGAGAGTGGCAGGCCTGACGTGCCAGTGCCAAGTGAGGCCCTGCGGAGGGCCGCGTGGAGGGTTTTGGTCCGGCGGCCCGTCTGGCTCCGGGATTTTGGGTGTGGGTGCCCTCCGTAGGTGTGACGGTCTTTCGGGTGTGTGGAGGTGTCTGCCTCCGGGGAGGGGGGGGGGGGGTTGTGGTTGGTGGGGGGATTTGGTTCCGCACGGGGCCAAATGGTAGAGTTTCCACGTAAGTGGCACCCAGAGTTCGCCGTTGCGCATAAGGTGTCCCCAAACTGCAAGGCTACCAGGACAGGCTACAGGGGACAGAAGTCTGAGGAACCGGCCTAGGGTTAGGGTTAGGCCGACAGGGCACGGCAGGCCCGATCTGCCCGCGCTGACGTGGCCTCTACCTAAGGGTGAGTGGAGGGCTTGTGTCTGCAGGATCGTCAGACTCTTGCTTCCTGGTCCTGCTGGTCGCCTGTGGCGGGTGTGGCCCAAGGGATGCAAGCAGGTGTCTCCCGCTCGGCGATTTCACCTCCTTTCCAAGGGCACGGTTTCCTCCTGGTATCAGGTGCGATGGTGCGGTCAGCTCCGGGTTCCCCCGTCTGGAGAGTTTGGGAAGCAGGCCTCTGCGGACGGAAGCCTGAGCACCCAAGCTGGGCTTCGGGTCAGCTGGAGGGTGAGAGAGAGAGAGCTAGGGTTAGGGTTAGGGGTCTGTCTTTGGGACAAGGCGTGTCGGATCTGGCGACACAGACATGGTCTCCCCCAAGGCCTGAGGGGAGGGCGCGCTCCAGGAGGCTCCTCCGGCCCTGGGTTTTGGGCCTGCTTGGGCCCAGAGAGCGGAATGGCCTCCAGGGAGCATGCTGGTTTCTACCGCTCGGAGGGTCCTAAAGAGCACCCAATGAAAACGGTTTGCTCCTGACTGAGAGGCTGAGTGCTGCCGTCAGTCGGCGGCGGCTGCCATGCCTGGGAGGAATTGGGTGTCAGGCCTCTGGAGCCCAGGTCCTGGACACGTAACCTAGGGGTAGGGTTTGGTCCTGGGAGAATGCCAGGCCCGACGTGCCAGTGCCAAGTGAGGCCCTGTGGAGGGCTGAGTGGAGGGCTTTGGCCTGGCGGCCCGTCTGGCTCCGGGACTTTGGGTGTGGGTGTCCTCCATAGGTGTGCTGGTCTTCAGGGGGTGTGGCGTTTTCTCCCGCCACGGGGCTTCTGCCCAGGGGTCCAATTGGTACAGTTTCCACGTGAGTGGCCCCCAGAGTCAGCCGTTGTGAATCAGGTGTCCGCCAACTGCAGCGCTACCAGGCCAGGCCACTGGGGCCGGAAGTCTGAGGAACCAGCCTAGGGTTAGGCTTAGGCCGACAGGGCACGGCAGGCCCGATCTGTCCGCGCTGACGTGGCCTCTTCCTATCGCCGAGTGGAGGGCTCGTGTCTGCAGGATCGTCTGACTCTTGCTTCCTGGGCCTGGTGGGCGCCTATCGTGGATGTGGCCCAGGGGATGCATGCAGTTGTCTCCCGCTCTGCCAGTTCAGCTCCTTTCAAAGGGCATGGTTTCCACCTGGTATCAGGGGCAATCCCGTGCGGTGAAGCTCAGGGTCCCCCCGCCTGGAGAGTTTGGGAAGCAGGCGTCTGAGGCCGGAAGCCTGAGCACCCAAGCTGGGCTTCGGGTCAGCTTGACGGTTAAGGTTAGGGCTAGGGTTAGGGTTAGGGCTGATGTCTTAGGGACGAGGCCTGTCGGATCTGGCCACACAGGCATGGCCTCCCCCAAGGCCTGAGGGGAGGGCGGGACTCAGGCCCCCCCCCCCGCCCCCGCCCCGCCTCAGGCCCAGGGTTTGGGGCCTGCAGGGGCAAAGAGAGCGGGAATAGCCTCAAGGGAGCACGCGGTCTTCGACCACTCCGAAGGGAGTAGACGGCATCCAACGAAAGGCTTTGCTCCTGGCCGAGAGGCTGAGTCCGGCCGTCAGCCCGAGGCTGCCATGCAGGGGAGGAATTGGGTGTCAGGCCTCTGGGGTCCAGGTCCTGAACACGCCACCTAGGGTTAGGGTTTGGTTCTGGGAGAGTGGCAGGCCTGACGTGCCAGTGCCAAGTGAGGCCCTGCGGAGGGCCGCGTGGAGGGTTTTGGTCCGGCGGCCCGTCTGGCTCCGGGATTTTGGGTGTGGGTGCCCTCCGTAGGTGTGACGGTCTTTCGGGTGTGTGGAGGTGTCTGCCTCCGGGGAGGGAGGGGGGGGGGTTGTGGTTGGTGGGGGGATTTGGTTCCGCACGGGGCCAAATGGTAGAGTTTCCACGTAAGTGGCACCCAGAGTTCGCCGTTGCGCATAAGGTGTCCCCAAACTGCAAGGCTACCAGGACAGGCTACAGGGGACAGAAGTCTGAGGAACCGGCCTAGGGTTAGGGTTAGGCCGACAGGGCACGGCAGGCCCGATCTGCCCGCGCTGACGTGGCCTCTACCTAAGGGTGAGTGGAGGGCTTGTGTCTGCAGGATCGTCAGACTCTTGCTTCCTGGTCCTGCTGGTCGCCTGTGGCGGGTGTGGCCCAAGGGATGCAAGCAGGTGTCTCCCGCTCGGCGATTTCACCTCCTTTCCAAGGGCACGGTTTCCTCCTGGTATCAGGTGCGATGGTGCGGTCAGCTCCGGGTTCCCCCGTCTGGAGAGTTTGGGAAGCAGGCCTCTGCGGACGGAAGCCTGAGCACCCAAGCTGGGCTTCGGGTCAGCTGGAGGGTGAGAGAGAGAGAGCTAGGGTTAGGGTTAGGGGTCTGTCTTTGGGACAAGGCGTGTCGGATCTGGCGACACAGACATGGTCTCCCCCAAGGCCTGAGGGGAGGGCGCGCTCCAGGAGGCTCCTCCGGCCCTGGGTTTTGGGCCTGCTTGGGCCCAGAGAGCGGAATGGCCTCCAGGGAGCATGCTGGTTTCTACCGCTCGGAGGGTCCTAAAGAGCACCCAATGAAAACGGTTTGCTCCTGACTGAGAGGCTGAGTGCTGCCGTCAGTCGGCGGCGGCTGCCATGCCTGGGAGGAATTGGGTGTCAGGCCTCTGGAGCCCAGGTCCTGGACACGTAACCTAGGGGTAGGGTTTGGTCCTGGGAGAATGCCAGGCCCGACGTGCCAGTGCCAAGTGAGGCCCTGTGGAGGGCTGAGTGGAGGGCTTTGGCCTGGCGGCCCGTCTGGCTCCGGGACTTTGGGTGTGGGTGTCCTCCATAGGTGTGCTGGTCTTCAGGGGGTGTGGCGTTTTCTCCTGCCACGGGGCTTCTGCCCAGGGGTCCAATTGGTACAGTTTCCACGTGAGTGGCCCCCAGAGTCAGCCGTTGTGAATCAGGTGTCCGCCAACTGCAGCGCTACCAGGCCAGGCCACTGGGGCCGGAAGTCTGAGGAACCAGCCTAGGGTTAGGCTTAGGCCGACAGGGCACGGCAGGCCCGATCTGTCCGCGCTGACGTGGCCTCTTCCTATCGCCGAGTGGAGGGCTCGTGTCTGCAGGATCGTCTGACTCTTGCTTCCTGGGCCTGGTGGGCGCCTATCGTGGATGTGGCCCAGGGGATGCATGCAGTTGTCTCCCGCTCTGCCAGTTCAGCTCCTTTCAAAGGGCATGGTTTCCACCTGGTATCAGGGGCAATCCCGTGCGGTGAAGCTCAGGGTCCCCCCGCCTGGAGAGTTTGGGAAGCAGGCGTCTGAGGCCGGAAGCCTGAGCACCCAAGCTGGGCTTCGGGTCAGCTTGACGGTTAAGGTTAGGGCTAGGGTTAGGGTTAGGGCTGATGTCTTAGGGACGAGGCCTGTCGGATCTGGCCACACAGGCATGGCCTCCCCCAAGGCCTGAGGGGAGGGCGGGACTCAGGCCCCCCCCCCCGCCCCCGCCCCGCCTCAGGCCCAGGGTTTGGGGCCTGCAGGGGCAAAGAGAGCGGGAATAGCCTCAAGGGAGCACGCGGTCTTCGACCACTCCGAAGGGAGTAGACGGCATCCAACGAAAGGCTTTGCTCCTGGCCGAGAGGCTGAGTCCGGCCGTCAGCCCGAGGCTGCCATGCAGGGGAGGAATTGGGTGTCAGGCCTCTGGGGTCCAGGTCCTGAACACGCCACCTAGGGTTAGGGTTTGGTTCTGGGAGAGTGGCAGGCCTGACGTGCCAGTGCCAAGTGAGGCCCTGCGGAGGGCCGCGTGGAGGGTTTTGGTCCGGCGGCCCGTCTGGCTCCGGGATTTTGGGTGTGGGTGCCCTCCGTAGGTGTGACGGTCTTTCGGGTGTGTGGAGGTGTCTGCCTCCGGGGAGGGAGGGGGGGGGGTTGTGGTTGGTGGGGGGATTTGGTTCCGCACGGGGCCAAATGGTAGAGTTTCCACGTAAGTGGCACCCAGAGTTCGCCGTTGCGCATAAGGTGTCCCCAAACTGCAAGGCTACCAGGACAGGCTACAGGGGACAGAAGTCTGAGGAACCGGCCTAGGGTTAGGGTTAGGCCGACAGGGCACGGCAGGCCCGATCTGCCCGCGCTGACGTGGCCTCTACCTAAGGGTGAGTGGAGGGCTTGTGTCTGCAGGATCGTCAGACTCTTGCTTCCTGGTCCTGCTGGTCGCCTGTGGCGGGTGTGGCCCAAGGGATGCAAGCAGGTGTCTCCCGCTCGGCGATTTCACCTCCTTTCCAAGGGCACGGTTTCCTCCTGGTATCAGGTGCGATGGTGCGGTCAGCTCCGGGTTCCCCCGTCTGGAGAGTTTGGGAAGCAGGCCTCTGCGGACGGAAGCCTGAGCACCCAAGCTGGGCTTCGGGTCAGCTGGAGGGTGAGAGAGAGAGAGCTAGGGTTAGGGTTAGGGGTCTGTCTTTGGGACAAGGCGTGTCGGATCTGGCGACACAGACATGGTCTCCCCCAAGGCCTGAGGGGAGGGCGCGCTCCAGGAGGCTCCTCCGGCCCTGGGTTTTGGGCCTGCTTGGGCCCAGAGAGCGGAATGGCCTCCAGGGAGCATGCTGGTTTCTACCGCTCGGAGGGTCCTAAAGAGCACCCAATGAAAACGGTTTGCTCCTGACTGAGAGGCTGAGTGCTGCCGTCAGTCGGCGGCGGCTGCCATGCCTGGGAGGAATTGGGTGTCAGGCCTCTGGAGCCCAGGTCCTGGACACGTAACCTAGGGGTAGGGTTTGGTCCTGGGAGAATGCCAGGCCCGACGTGCCAGTGCCAAGTGAGGCCCTGTGGAGGGCTGAGTGGAGGGCTTTGGCCTGGCGGCCCGTCTGGCTCCGGGACTTTGGGTGTGGGTGTCCTCCATAGGTGTGCTGGTCTTCAGGGGGTGTGGCGTTTTCTCCCGCCACGGGGCTTCTGCCCAGGGGTCCAATTGGTACAGTTTCCACGTGAGTGGCCCCCAGAGTCAGCCGTTGTGAATCAGGTGTCCGCCAACTGCAGCGCTACCAGGCCAGGCCACTGGGGCCGGAAGTCTGAGGAACCAGCCTAGGGTTAGGCTTAGGCCGACAGGGCACGGCAGGCCCGATCTGTCCGCGCTGACGTGGCCTCTTCCTATCGCCGAGTGGAGGGCTCGTGTCTGCAGGATCGTCTGACTCTTGCTTCCTGGGCCTGGTGGGCGCCTATCGTGGATGTGGCCCAGGGGATGCATGCAGTTGTCTCCCGCTCTGCCAGTTCAGCTCCTTTCAAAGGGCATGGTTTCCACCTGGTATCAGGGGCAATCCCGTGCGGTGAAGCTCAGGGTCCCCCCGCCTGGAGAGTTTGGGAAGCAGGCGTCTGAGGCCGGAAGCCTGAGCACCCAAGCTGGGCTTCGGGTCAGCTTGACGGTTAAGGTTAGGGCTAGGGTTAGGGTTAGGGCTGATGTCTTAGGGACGAGGCCTGTCGGATCTGGCCACACAGGCATGGCCTCCCCCAAGGCCTGAGGGGAGGGCGGGACTCAGGCCCCCCCCCCCCGCCCCCGCCCCGCCTCAGGCCCAGGGTTTGGGGCCTGCAGGGGCAAAGAGAGCGGGAATAGCCTCAAGGGAGCACGCGGTCTTCGACCACTCCGAAGGGAGTAGACGGCATCCAACGAAAGGCTTTGCTCCTGGCCGAGAGGCTGAGTCCGGCCGTCAGCCCGAGGCTGCCATGCAGGGGAGGAATTGGGTGTCAGGCCTCTGGGGTCCAGGTCCTGAACACGCCACCTAGGGTTAGGGTTTGGTTCTGGGAGAGTGGCAGGCCTGACGTGCCAGTGCCAAGTGAGGCCCTGCGGAGGGCCGCGTGGAGGGTTTTGGTCCGGCGGCCCGTCTGGCTCCGGGATTTTGGGTGTGGGTGCCCTCCGTAGGTGTGACGGTCTTTCGGGTGTGTGGAGGTGTCTGCCTCCGGGGAGGGAGGGGGGGGGGTTGTGGTTGGTGGGGGGATTTGGTTCCGCACGGGGCCAAATGGTAGAGTTTCCACGTAAGTGGCACCCAGAGTTCGCCGTTGCGCATAAGGTGTCCCCAAACTGCAAGGCTACCAGGACAGGCTACAGGGGACAGAAGTCTGAGGAACCGGCCTAGGGTTAGGGTTAGGCCGACAGGGCACGGCAGGCCCGATCTGCCCGCGCTGACGTGGCCTCTACCTAAGGGTGAGTGGAGGGCTTGTGTCTGCAGGATCGTCAGACTCTTGCTTCCTGGTCCTGCTGGTCGCCTGTGGCGGGTGTGGCCCAAGGGATGCAAGCAGGTGTCTCCCGCTCGGCGATTTCACCTCCTTTCCAAGGGCACGGTTTCCTCCTGGTATCAGGTGCGATGGTGCGGTCAGCTCCGGGTTCCCCCGTCTGGAGAGTTTGGGAAGCAGGCCTCTGCGGACGGAAGCCTGAGCACCCAAGCTGGGCTTCGGGTCAGCTGGAGGGTGAGAGAGAGAGAGCTAGGGTTAGGGTTAGGGGTCTGTCTTTGGGACAAGGCGTGTCGGATCTGGCGACACAGACATGGTCTCCCCCAAGGCCTGAGGGGAGGGCGCGCTCCAGGAGGCTCCTCCGGCCCTGGGTTTTGGGCCTGCTTGGGCCCAGAGAGCGGAATGGCCTCCAGGGAGCATGCTGGTTTCTACCGCTCGGAGGGTCCTAAAGAGCACCCAATGAAAACGGTTTGCTCCTGACTGAGAGGCTGAGTGCTGCCGTCAGTCGGCGGCGGCTGCCATGCCTGGGAGGAATTGGGTGTCAGGCCTCTGGAGCCCAGGTCCTGGACACGTAACCTAGGGGTAGGGTTTGGTCCTGGGAGAATGCCAGGCCCGACGTGCCAGTGCCAAGTGAGGCCCTGTGGAGGGCTGAGTGGAGGGCTTTGGCCTGGCGGCCCGTCTGGCTCCGGGACTTTGGGTGTGGGTGTCCTCCATAGGTGTGCTGGTCTTCAGGGGGTGTGGCGTTTTCTCCTGCCACGGGGCTTCTGCCCAGGGGTCCAATTGGTACAGTTTCCACGTGAGTGGCCCCCAGAGTCAGCCGTTGTGAATCAGGTGTCCGCCAACTGCAGCGCTACCAGGCCAGGCCACTGGGGCCGGAAGTCTGAGGAACCAGCCTAGGGTTAGGCTTAGGCCGACAGGGCACGGCAGGCCCGATCTGTCCGCGCTGACGTGGCCTCTTCCTATCGCCGAGTGGAGGGCTCGTGTCTGCAGGATCGTCTGACTCTTGCTTCCTGGGCCTGGTGGGCGCCTATCGTGGATGTGGCCCAGGGGATGCATGCAGTTGTCTCCCGCTCTGCCAGTTCAGCTCCTTTCAAAGGGCATGGTTTCCACCTGGTATCAGGGGCAATCCCGTGCGGTGAAGCTCAGGGTCCCCCCGCCTGGAGAGTTTGGGAAGCAGGCGTCTGAGGCCGGAAGCCTGAGCACCCAAGCTGGGCTTCGGGTCAGCTTGACGGTTAAGGTTAGGGCTAGGGTTAGGGTTAGGGCTGATGTCTTAGGGACGAGGCCTGTCGGATCTGGCCACACAGGCATGGCCTCCCCCAAGGCCTGAGGGGAGGGCGGGACTCAGGCCCCCCCCCCCCGCCCCCGCCCCGCCTCAGGCCCAGGGTTTGGGGCCTGCAGGGGCAAAGAGAGCGGGAATAGCCTCAAGGGAGCACGCGGTCTTCGACCACTCCGAAGGGAGTAGACGGCATCCAACGAAAGGCTTTGCTCCTGGCCGAGAGGCTGAGTCCGGCCGTCAGCCCGAGGCTGCCATGCAGGGGAGGAATTGGGTGTCAGGCCTCTGGGGTCCAGGTCCTGAACACGCCACCTAGGGTTAGGGTTTGGTTCTGGGAGAGTGGCAGGCCTGACGTGCCAGTGCCAAGTGAGGCCCTGCGGAGGGCCGCGTGGAGGGTTTTGGTCCGGCGGCCCGTCTGGCTCCGGGATTTTGGGTGTGGGTGCCCTCCGTAGGTGTGACGGTCTTTCGGGTGTGTGGAGGTGTCTGCCTCCGGGGAGGGAGGGGGGGGGGTTGTGGTTGGTGGGGGGATTTGGTTCCGCACGGGGCCAAATGGTAGAGTTTCCACGTAAGTGGCACCCAGAGTTCGCCGTTGCGCATAAGGTGTCCCCAAACTGCAAGGCTACCAGGACAGGCTACAGGGGACAGAAGTCTGAGGAACCGGCCTAGGGTTAGGGTTAGGCCGACAGGGCACGGCAGGCCCGATCTGCCCGCGCTGACGTGGCCTCTACCTAAGGGTGAGTGGAGGGCTTGTGTCTGCAGGATCGTCAGACTCTTGCTTCCTGGTCCTGCTGGTCGCCTGTGGCGGGTGTGGCCCAAGGGATGCAAGCAGGTGTCTCCCGCTCGGCGATTTCACCTCCTTTCCAAGGGCACGGTTTCCTCCTGGTATCAGGTGCGATGGTGCGGTCAGCTCCGGGTTCCCCCGTCTGGAGAGTTTGGGAAGCAGGCCTCTGCGGACGGAAGCCTGAGCACCCAAGCTGGGCTTCGGGTCAGCTGGAGGGTGAGAGAGAGAGAGCTAGGGTTAGGGTTAGGGGTCTGTCTTTGGGACAAGGCGTGTCGGATCTGGCGACACAGACATGGTCTCCCCCAAGGCCTGAGGGGAGGGCGCGCTCCAGGAGGCTCCTCCGGCCCTGGGTTTTGGGCCTGCTTGGGCCCAGAGAGCGGAATGGCCTCCAGGGAGCATGCTGGTTTCTACCGCTCGGAGGGTCCTAAAGAGCACCCAATGAAAACGGTTTGCTCCTGACTGAGAGGCTGAGTGCTGCCGTCAGTCGGCGGCGGCTGCCATGCCTGGGAGGAATTGGGTGTCAGGCCTCTGGAGCCCAGGTCCTGGACACGTAACCTAGGGGTAGGGTTTGGTCCTGGGAGAATGCCAGGCCCGACGTGCCAGTGCCAAGTGAGGCCCTGTGGAGGGCTGAGTGGAGGGCTTTGGCCTGGCGGCCCGTCTGGCTCCGGGACTTTGGGTGTGGGTGTCCTCCATAGGTGTGCTGGTCTTCAGGGGGTGTGGCGTTTTCTCCCGCCACGGGGCTTCTGCCCAGGGGTCCAATTGGTACAGTTTCCACGTGAGTGGCCCCCAGAGTCAGCCGTTGTGAATCAGGTGTCCGCCAACTGCAGCGCTACCAGGCCAGGCCACTGGGGCCGGAAGTCTGAGGAACCAGCCTAGGGTTAGGCTTAGGCCGACAGGGCACGGCAGGCCCGATCTGTCCGCGCTGACGTGGCCTCTTCCTATCGCCGAGTGGAGGGCTCGTGTCTGCAGGATCGTCTGACTCTTGCTTCCTGGGCCTGGTGGGCGCCTATCGTGGATGTGGCCCAGGGGATGCATGCAGTTGTCTCCCGCTCTGCCAGTTCAGCTCCTTTCAAAGGGCATGGTTTCCACCTGGTATCAGGGGCAATCCCGTGCGGTGAAGCTCAGGGTCCCCCCGCCTGGAGAGTTTGGGAAGCAGGCGTCTGAGGCCGGAAGCCTGAGCACCCAAGCTGGGCTTCGGGTCAGCTTGACGGTTAAGGTTAGGGCTAGGGTTAGGGTTAGGGCTGATGTCTTAGGGACGAGGCCTGTCGGATCTGGCCACACAGGCATGGCCTCCCCCAAGGCCTGAGGGGAGGGCGGGACTCAGGCCCCCCCCCCCCGCCCCCGCCCCGCCTCAGGCCCAGGGTTTGGGGCCTGCAGGGGCAAAGAGAGCGGGAATAGCCTCAAGGGAGCACGCGGTCTTCGACCACTCCGAAGGGAGTAGACGGCATCCAACGAAAGGCTTTGCTCCTGGCCGAGAGGCTGAGTCCGGCCGTCAGCCCGAGGCTGCCATGCAGGGGAGGAATTGGGTGTCAGGCCTCTGGGGTCCAGGTCCTGAACACGCCACCTAGGGTTAGGGTTTGGTTCTGGGAGAGTGGCAGGCCTGACGTGCCAGTGCCAAGTGAGGCCCTGCGGAGGGCCGCGTGGAGGGCTTTGGTCCGGCGGCCCGTCTGGCTCCGGGATTTTGGGTGTGGGTGCCCTCCGTAGGTGTGACGGTCTTTCGGGTGTGTGGAGGTGTCTGCCTCCGGGGAGGGGGGGGTGTTGTGGTTGGTGGGGGGATTTGGTTCCGCACGGGGCCAAATGGTAGAGTTTCCACGTAAGTGGCACCCAGAGTTCGCCGTTGCGCATAAGGTGTCCCCAAACTGCAAGGCTACCAGGACAGGCTACAGGGGACAGAAGTCTGAGGAACCGGCCTAGGGTTAGGGTTAGGCCGACAGGGCACAGCAGGCCCGATCTGCCCGCGCTGACGTGGCCTCTACCTAAGGGTGAGTGGAGGGCTTGTGTCTGCAGGATCGTCAGACTCTTGCTTCCTGGTCCTGCTGGTCGCCTGTGGCGGGTGTGGCCCAAGGGATGCAAGCAGGTGTCTCCCGCTCGGCGATTTCACCTCCTTTCCAAGGGCACGGTTTCCTCCTGGTATCAGGTGCGATGGTGCGGTCAGCTCCGGGTTCCCCCGTCTGGAGAGTTTGGGAAGCAGGCCTCTGCGGACGGAAGCCTGAGCACCCAAGCTGGGCTTCGGGTCAGCTGGAGGGTGAGAGAGAGAGAGCTAGGGTTAGGGTTAGGGGTCTGTCTTTGGGACAAGGCGTGTCGGATCTGGCGACACAGACATGGTCTCCCCCAAGGCCTGAGGGGAGGGCGCGCTCCAGGAGGCTCCTCCGGCCCTGGGTTTTGGGCCTGCTTGGGCCCAGAGAGCGGAATGGCCTCCAGGGAGCATGCTGGTTTCTACCGCTCGGAGGGTCCTAAAGAGCACCCAATGAAAACGGTTTGCTCCTGACTGAGAGGCTGAGTGCTGCCGTCAGTCGGCGGCGGCTGCCATGCCTGGGAGGAATTGGGTGTCAGGCCTCTGGAGCCCAGGTCCTGGACACGTAACCTAGGGGTAGGGTTTGGTCCTGGGAGAATGCCAGGCCTGACGTGCCAGTGCCAAGTGAGGCCCTGTGGAGGGCTGAGTGGAGGGCTTTGGCCTGGCGGCCCGTCTGGCTCCGGGACTTTGGGTGTGGGTGTCCTCCATAGGTGTGCTGGTCTTCAGGGGGTGTGGCGTTTTCTCCCGCCACGGGGCTTCTGCCCAGGGGTCCAATTGGTACAGTTTCCACGTGAGTGGCCCCCAGAGTCAGCCGTTGTGAATCAGGTGTCCGCCAACTGCAGCGCTACCAGGCCAGGCCACTGGGGCCGGAAGTCTGAGGAACCAGCCTAGGGTTAGGCTTAGGCCGACAGGGCACGGCAGGCCCGATCTGTCCGCGCTGACGTGGCCTCTTCCTATCGCCGAGTGGAGGGCTCGTGTCTGCAGGATCGTCTGACTCTTGCTTCCTGGGCCTGGTGGGCGCCTATCGTGGATGTGGCCCAGGGGATGCATGCAGTTGTCTCCCGCTCTGCCAGTTCAGCTCCTTTCAAAGGGCATGGTTTCCACCTGGTATCAGGGGCAATCCCGTGCGGTGAAGCTCAGGGTCCCCCCGCCTGGAGAGTTTGGGAAGCAGGCGTCTGAGGCCGGAAGCCTGAGCACCCAAGCTGGGCTTCGGGTCAGCTTGACGGTTAAGGTTAGGGCTAGGGTTAGGGTTAGGGCTGATGTCTTAGGGACGAGACCTGTCGGATCTGGCCACACAGGCATGGCCTCCCCCAAGGCCTGAGGGGAGGGCGGGACTCAGGCCCCCCCCCCGCCCCCGCCCCGCCTCAGGCCCAGGGTTTGGGGCCTGCAGGGGCAAAGAGAGCGGGAATAGCCTCAAGGGAGCACGCGGTCTTCGACCACTCCGAAGGGAGTAGACGGCATCCAACGAAAGGCTTTGCTCCTGGCCGAGAGGCTGAGTCCGGCCGTCAGCCCGAGGCTGCCATGCAGGGGAGGAATTGGGTGTCAGGCCTCTGGGGTCCAGGTCCTGAACACGCCACCTAGGGTTAGGGTTTGGTTCTGGGAGAGTGGCAGGCCTGACGTGCCAGTGCCAAGTGAGGCCCTGCGGAGGGCCGCGTGGAGGGTTTTGGTCCGGCGGCCCGTCTGGCTCCGGGATTTTGGGTGTGGGTGCCCTCCGTAGGTGTGACGGTCTTTCGGGTGTGTGGAGGTGTCTGCCTCCGGGGAGGGAGGGGGGGGGGGTTGTGGTTGGTGGGGGGATTTGGTTCCGCACGGGGCCAAATGGTAGAGTTTCCACGTAAGTGGCACCCAGAGTTCGCCGTTGCGCATAAGGTGTCCCCAAACTGCAAGGCTACCAGGACAGGCTACAGGGGACAGAAGTCTGAGGAACCGGCCTAGGGTTAGGGTTAGGCCGACAGGGCACGGCAGGCCCGATCTGCCCGCGCTGACGTGGCCTCTACCTAAGGGTGAGTGGAGGGCTTGTGTCTGCAGGATCGTCAGACTCTTGCTTCCTGGTCCTGCTGGTCGCCTGTGGCGGGTGTGGCCCAAGGGATGCAAGCAGGTGTCTCCCGCTCGGCGATTTCACCTCCTTTCCAAGGGCACGGTTTCCTCCTGGTATCAGGTGCGATGGTGCGGTCAGCTCCGGGTTCCCCCGTCTGGAGAGTTTGGGAAGCAGGCCTCTGCGGACGGAAGCCTGAGCACCCAAGCTGGGCTTCGGGTCAGCTGGAGGGTGAGAGAGAGAGAGCTAGGGTTAGGGTTAGGGGTCTGTCTTTGGGACAAGGCGTGTCGGATCTGGCGACACAGACATGGTCTCCCCCAAGGCCTGAGGGGAGGGCGCGCTCCAGGAGGCTCCTCCGGCCCTGGGTTTTGGGCCTGCTTGGGCCCAGAGAGCGGAATGGCCTCCAGGGAGCATGCTGGTTTCTACCGCTCGGAGGGTCCTAAAGAGCACCCAATGAAAACGGTTTGCTCCTGACTGAGAGGCTGAGTGCTGCCGTCAGTCGGCGGCGGCTGCCATGCCTGGGAGGAATTGGGTGTCAGGCCTCTGGAGCCCAGGTCCTGGACACGTAACCTAGGGGTAGGGTTTGGTCCTGGGAGAATGCCAGGCCCGACGTGCCAGTGCCAAGTGAGGCCCTGTGGAGGGCTGAGTGGAGGGCTTTGGCCTGGCGGCCCGTCTGGCTCCGGGACTTTGGGTGTGGGTGTCCTCCATAGGTGTGCTGGTCTTCAGGGGGTGTGGCGTTTTCTCCCGCCACGGGGCTTCTGCCCAGGGGTCCAATTGGTACAGTTTCCACGTGAGTGGCCCCCAGAGTCAGCCGTTGTGAATCAGGTGTCCGCCAACTGCAGCGCTACCAGGCCAGGCCACTGGGGCCGGAAGTCTGAGGAACCAGCCTAGGGTTAGGCTTAGGCCGACAGGGCACGGCAGGCCCGATCTGTCCGCGCTGACGTGGCCTCTTCCTATCGCCGAGTGGAGGGCTCGTGTCTGCAGGATCGTCTGACTCTTGCTTCCTGGGCCTGGTGGGCGCCTATCGTGGATGTGGCCCAGGGGATGCATGCAGTTGTCTCCCGCTCTGCCAGTTCAGCTCCTTTCAAAGGGCATGGTTTCCACCTGGTATCAGGGGCAATCCCGTGCGGTGAAGCTCAGGGTCCCCCCGCCTGGAGAGTTTGGGAAGCAGGCGTCTGAGGCCGGAAGCCTGAGCACCCAAGCTGGGCTTCGGGTCAGCTTGACGGTTAAGGTTAGGGCTAGGGTTAGGGTTAGGGCTGATGTCTTAGGGACGAGGCCTGTCGGATCTGGCCACACAGGCATGGCCTCCCCCAAGGCCTGAGGGGAGGGCGGGACTCAGGCCCCCCCCCGCCCCCGCCCCGCCTCAGGCCCAGGGTTTGGGGCCTGCAGGGGCAAAGAGAGCGGGAATAGCCTCAAGGGAGCACGCGGTCTTCGACCACTCCGAAGGGAGTAGACGGCATCCAACGAAAGGCTTTGCTCCTGGCCGAGAGGCTGAGTCCGGCCGTCAGCCCGAGGCTGCCATGCAGGGGAGGAATTGGGTGTCAGGCCTCTGGGGTCCAGGTCCTGAACACGCCACCTAGGGTTAGGGTTTGGTTCTGGGAGAGTGGCAGGCCTGACGTGCCAGTGCCAAGTGAGGCCCTGCGGAGGGCCGCGTGGAGGGTTTTGGTCCGGCGGCCCGTCTGGCTCCGGGATTTTGGGTGTGGGTGCCCTCCGTAGGTGTGACGGTCTTTCGGGTGTGTGGAGGTGTCTGCCTCCGGGGAGGGAGGGGGGGGGGTTGTGGTTGGTGGGGGGATTTGGTTCCGCACGGGGCCAAATGGTAGAGTTTCCACGTAAGTGGCACCCAGAGTTCGCCGTTGCGCATAAGGTGTCCCCAAACTGCAAGGCTACCAGGACAGGCTACAGGGGACAGAAGTCTGAGGAACCGGCCTAGGGTTAGGGTTAGGCCGACAGGGCACGGCAGGCCCGATCTGCCCGCGCTGACGTGGCCTCTACCTAAGGGTGAGTGGAGGGCTTGTGTCTGCAGGATCGTCAGACTCTTGCTTCCTGGTCCTGCTGGTCGCCTGTGGCGGGTGTGGCCCAAGGGATGCAAGCAGGTGTCTCCCGCTCGGCGATTTCACCTCCTTTCCAAGGGCACGGTTTCCTCCTGGTATCAGGTGCGATGGTGCGGTCAGCTCCGGGTTCCCCCGTCTGGAGAGTTTGGGAAGCAGGCCTCTGCGGACGGAAGCCTGAGCACCCAAGCTGGGCTTCGGGTCAGCTGGAGGGTGAGAGAGAGAGAGCTAGGGTTAGGGTTAGGGGTCTGTCTTTGGGACAAGGCGTGTCGGATCTGGCGACACAGACATGGTCTCCCCCAAGGCCTGAGGGGAGGGCGCGCTCCAGGAGGCTCCTCCGGCCCTGGGTTTTGGGCCTGCTTGGGCCCAGAGAGCGGAATGGCCTCCAGGGAGCATGCTGGTTTCTACCGCTCGGAGGGTCCTAAAGAGCACCCAATGAAAACGGTTTGCTCCTGACTGAGAGGCTGAGTGCTGCCGTCAGTCGGCGGCGGCTGCCATGCCTGGGAGGAATTGGGTGTCAGGCCTCTGGAGCCCAGGTCCTGGACACGTAACCTAGGGGTAGGGTTTGGTCCTGGGAGAATGCCAGGCCCGACGTGCCAGTGCCAAGTGAGGCCCTGTGGAGGGCTGAGTGGAGGGCTTTGGCCTGGCGGCCCGTCTGGCTCCGGGACTTTGGGTGTGGGTGTCCTCCATAGGTGTGCTGGTCTTCAGGGGGTGTGGCGTTTTCTCCCGCCACGGGGCTTCTGCCCAGGGGTCCAATTGGTACAGTTTCCACGTGAGTGGCCCCCAGAGTCAGCCGTTGTGAATCAGGTGTCCGCCAACTGCAGCGCTACCAGGCCAGGCCACTGGGGCCGGAAGTCTGAGGAACCAGCCTAGGGTTAGGCTTAGGCCGACAGGGCACGGCAGGCCCGATCTGTCCGCGCTGACGTGGCCTCTTCCTATCGCCGAGTGGAGGGCTCGTGTCTGCAGGATCGTCTGACTCTTGCTTCCTGGGCCTGGTGGGCGCCTATCGTGGATGTGGCCCAGGGGATGCATGCAGTTGTCTCCCGCTCTGCCAGTTCAGCTCCTTTCAAAGGGCATGGTTTCCACCTGGTATCAGGGGCAATCCCGTGCGGTGAAGCTCAGGGTCCCCCCGCCTGGAGAGTTTGGGAAGCAGGCGTCTGAGGCCGGAAGCCTGAGCACCCAAGCTGGGCTTCGGGTCAGCTTGACGGTTAAGGTTAGGGCTAGGGTTAGGGTTAGGGCTGATGTCTTAGGGACGAGGCCTGTCGGATCTGGCCACACAGGCATGGCCTCCCCCAAGGCCTGAGGGGAGGGCGGGACTCAGGCCCCCCCCCCGCCCCCGCCCCGCCTCAGGCCCAGGGTTTGGGGCCTGCAGGGGCAAAGAGAGCGGGAATAGCCTCAAGGGAGCACGCGGTCTTCGACCACTCCGAAGGGAGTAGACGGCATCCAACGAAAGGCTTTGCTCCTGGCCGAGAGGCTGAGTCCGGCCGTCAGCCCGAGGCTGCCATGCAGGGGAGGAATTGGGTGTCAGGCCTCTGGGGTCCAGGTCCTGAACACGCCACCTAGGGTTAGGGTTTGGTTCTGGGAGAGTGGCAGGCCTGACGTGCCAGTGCCAAGTGAGGCCCTGCGGAGGGCCGCGTGGAGGGTTTTGGTCCGGCGGCCCGTCTGGCTCCGGGATTTTGGGTGTGGGTGCCCTCCGTAGGTGTGACGGTCTTTCGGGTGTGTGGAGGTGTCTGCCTCCGGGGAGGGAGGGGGGGGGTTGTGGTTGGTGGGGGGATTTGGTTCCGCACGGGGCCAAATGGTAGAGTTTCCACGTAAGTGGCACCCAGAGTTCGCCGTTGCGCATAAGGTGTCCCCAAACTGCAAGGCTACCAGGACAGGCTACAGGGGACAGAAGTCTGAGGAACCGGCCTAGGGTTAGGGTTAGGCCGACAGGGCACGGCAGGCCCGATCTGCCCGCGCTGACGTGGCCTCTACCTAAGGGTGAGTGGAGGGCTTGTGTCTGCAGGATCGTCAGACTCTTGCTTCCTGGTCCTGCTGGTCGCCTGTGGCGGGTGTGGCCCAAGGGATGCAAGCAGGTGTCTCCCGCTCGGCGATTTCACCTCCTTTCCAAGGGCACGGTTTCCTCCTGGTATCAGGTGCGATGGTGCGGTCAGCTCCGGGTTCCCCCGTCTGGAGAGTTTGGGAAGCAGGCCTCTGCGGACGGAAGCCTGAGCACCCAAGCTGGGCTTCGGGTCAGCTGGAGGGTGAGAGAGAGAGAGCTAGGGTTAGGGTTAGGGGTCTGTCTTTGGGACAAGGCGTGTCGGATCTGGCGACACAGACATGGTCTCCCCCAAGGCCTGAGGGGAGGGCGCGCTCTAGGAGGCTCCTCCGGCCCTGGGTTTTGGGCCTGCTTGGGCCCAGAGAGCGGAATGGCCTCCAGGGAGCATGCTGGTTTCTACCGCTCGGAGGGTCCTAAAGAGCACCCAATGAAAACGGTTTGCTCCTGACTGAGAGGCTGAGTGCTGCCGTCAGTCGGCGGCGGCTGCCATGCCTGGGAGGAATTGGGTGTCAGGCCTCTGGAGCCCAGGTCCTGGACACGTAACCTAGGGGTAGGGTTTGGTCCTGGGAGAATGCCAGGCCCGACGTGCCAGTGCCAAGTGAGGCCCTGTGGAGGGCTGAGTGGAGGGCTTTGGCCTGGCGGCCCGTCTGGCTCCGGGACTTTGGGTGTGGGTGTCCTCCATAGGTGTGCTGGTCTTCAGGGGGTGTGGCGTTTTCTCCCGCCACGGGGCTTCTGCCCAGGGGTCCAATTGGTACAGTTTCCACGTGAGTGGCCCCCAGAGTCAGCCGTTGTGAATCAGGTGTCCGCCAACTGCAGCGCTACCAGGCCAGGCCACTGGGGCCGGAAGTCTGAGGAACCAGCCTAGGGTTAGGCTTAGGCCGACAGGGCACGGCAGGCCCGATCTGTCCGCGCTGACGTGGCCTCTTCCTATCGCCGAGTGGAGGGCTCGTGTCTGCAGGATCGTCTGACTCTTGCTTCCTGGGCCTGGTGGGCGCCTATCGTGGATGTGGCCCAGGGGATGCATGCAGTTGTCTCCCGCTCTGCCAGTTCAGCTCCTTTCAAAGGGCATGGTTTCCACCTGGTATCAGGGGCAATCCCGTGCGGTGAAGCTCAGGGTCCCCCCGCCTGGAGAGTTTGGGAAGCAGGCGTCTGAGGCCGGAAGCCTGAGCACCCAAGCTGGGCTTCGGGTCAGCTTGACGGTTAAGGTTAGGGCTAGGGTTAGGGTTAGGGCTGATGTCTTAGGGACGAGGCCTGTCGGATCTGGCCACACAGGCATGGCCTCCCCCAAGGCCTGAGGGGAGGGCGGGACTCAGGCCCCCCCCCCGCCCCCGCCCCGCCTCAGGCCCAGGGTTTGGGGCCTGCAGGGGCAAAGAGAGCGGGAATAGCCTCAAGGGAGCACGCGGTCTTCGACCACTCCGAAGGGAGTAGACGGCATCCAACGAAAGGCTTTGCTCCTGGCCGAGAGGCTGAGTCCGGCCGTCAGCCCGAGGCTGCCATGCAGGGGAGGAATTGGGTGTCAGGCCTCTGGGGTCCAGGTCCTGAACACGCCACCTAGGGTTAGGGTTTGGTTCTGGGAGAGTGGCAGGCCTGACGTGCCAGTGCCAAGTGAGGCCCTGCGGAGGGCCGCGTGGAGGGTTTTGGTCCGGCGGCCCGTCTGGCTCCGGGATTTTGGGTGTGGGTGCCCTCCGTAGGTGTGACGGTCTTTCGGGTGTGTGGAGGTGTCTGCCTCCGGGGAGGGAGGGGGGTGGTTGTGGTTGGTGGGGGGATTTGGTTCCGCACGGGGCCAAATGGTAGAGTTTCCACGTAAGTGGCACCCAGAGTTCGCCGTTGCGCATAAGGTGTCCCCAAACTGCAAGGCTACCAGGACAGGCTACAGGGGACAGAAGTCTGAGGAACCGGCCTAGGGTTAGGGTTAGGCCGACAGGGCACGGCAGGCCCGATCTGCCCGCGCTGACGTGGCCTCTACCTAAGGGTGAGTGGAGGGCTTGTGTCTGCAGGATCGTCAGACTCTTGCTTCCTGGTCCTGCTGGTCGCCTGTGGCGGGTGTGGCCCAAGGGATGCAAGCAGGTGTCTCCCGCTCGGCGATTTCACCTCCTTTCCAAGGGCACGGTTTCCTCCTGGTATCAGGTGCGATGGTGCGGTCAGCTCCGGGTTCCCCCGTCTGGAGAGTTTGGGAAGCAGGCCTCTGCGGACGGAAGCCTGAGCACCCAAGCTGGGCTTCGGGTCAGCTGGAGGGTGAGAGAGAGAGAGCTAGGGTTAGGGTTAGGGGTCTGTCTTTGGGACAAGGCGTGTCGGATCTGGCGACACAGACATGGTCTCCCCCAAGGCCTGAGGGGAGGGCGCGCTCCAGGAGGCTCCTCCGGCCCTGGGTTTTGGGCCTGCTTGGGCCCAGAGAGCGGAATGGCCTCCAGGGAGCATGCTGGTTTCTACCGCTCGGAGGGTCCTAAAGAGCACCCAATGAAAACGGTTTGCTCCTGACTGAGAGGCTGAGTGCTGCCGTCAGTCGGCGGCGGCTGCCATGCCTGGGAGGAATTGGGTGTCAGGCCTCTGGAGCCCAGGTCCTGGACACGTAACCTAGGGGTAGGGTTTGGTCCTGGGAGAATGCCAGGCCCGACGTGCCAGTGCCAAGTGAGGCCCTGTGGAGGGCTGAGTGGAGGGCTTTGGCCTGGCGGCCCGTCTGGCTCCGGGACTTTGGGTGTGGGTGTCCTCCATAGGTGTGCTGGTCTTCAGGGGGTGTGGCGTTTTCTCCCGCCACGGGGCTTCTGCCCAGGGGTCCAATTGGTACAGTTTCCACGTGAGTGGCCCCCAGAGTCAGCCGTTGTGAATCAGGTGTCCGCCAACTGCAGCGCTACCAGGCCAGGCCACTGGGGCCGGAAGTCTGAGGAACCAGCCTAGGGTTAGGCTTAGGCCGACAGGGCACGGCAGGCCCGATCTGTCCGCGCTGACGTGGCCTCTTCCTATCGCCGAGTGGAGGGCTCGTGTCTGCAGGATCGTCTGACTCTTGCTTCCTGGGCCTGGTGGGCGCCTATCGTGGATGTGGCCCAGGGGATGCATGCAGTTGTCTCCCGCTCTGCCAGTTCAGCTCCTTTCAAAGGGCATGGTTTCCACCTGGTATCAGGGGCAATCCCGTGCGGTGAAGCTCAGGGTCCCCCCGCCTGGAGAGTTTGGGAAGCAGGCGTCTGAGGCCGGAAGCCTGAGCACCCAAGCTGGGCTTCGGGTCAGCTGGAGGGTGAGAGAGAGAGAGCTAGGGTTAGGGTTAGGGGTCTGTCTTTGGGACAAGGCGTGTCGGATCTGGCGACACAGACATGGTCTCCCCCAAGGCCTGAGGGGAGGGCGCGCTCCAGGAGGCTCCTCCGGCCCTGGGTTTTGGGCCTGCTTGGGCCCAGAGAGCGGAATGGCCTCCAGGGAGCATGCTGGTTTCTACCGCTCGGAGGGTCCTAAAGAGCACCCAATGAAAACGGTTTGCTCCTGACTGAGAGGCTGAGTGCTGCCGTCAGTCGGCGGCGGCTGCCATGCCTGGGAGGAATTGGGTGTCAGGCCTCTGGAGCCCAGGTCCTGGACACGTAACCTAGGGGTAGGGTTTGGTCCTGGGAGAATGCCAGGCCCGACGTGCCAGTGCCAAGTGAGGCCCTGTGGAGGGCTGAGTGGAGGGCTTTGGCCTGGCGGCCCGTCTGGCTCCGGGACTTTGGGTGTGGGTGTCCTCCATAGGTGTGCTGGTCTTCAGGGGGTGTGGCGTTTTCTCCCGCCACGGGGCTTCTGCCCAGGGGTCCAATTGGTACAGTTTCCACGTGAGTGGCCCCCAGAGTCAGCCGTTGTGAATCAGGTGTCCGCCAACTGCAGCGCTACCAGGCCAGGCCACTGGGGCCGGAAGTCTGAGGAACCAGCCTAGGGTTAGGCTTAGGCCGACAGGGCACGGCAGGCCCGATCTGTCCGCGCTGACGTGGCCTCTTCCTATCGCCGAGTGGAGGGCTCGTGTCTGCAGGATCGTCTGACTCTTGCTTCCTGGGCCTGGTGGGCGCCTATCGTGGATGTGGCCCAGGGGATGCATGCAGTTGTCTCCCGCTCTGCCAGTTCAGCTCCTTTCAAAGGGCATGGTTTCCACCTGGTATCAGGGGCAATCCCGTGCGGTGAAGCTCAGGGTCCCCCCGCCTGGAGAGTTTGGGAAGCAGGCGTCTGAGGCCGGAAGCCTGAGCACCCAAGCTGGGCTTCGGGTCAGCTTGACGGTTAAGGTTAGGGCTAGGGTTAGGGTTAGGGCTGATGTCTTAGGGACGAGGCCTGTCGGATCTGGCCACACAGGCATGGCCTCCCCCAAGGCCTGAGGGGAGGGCGGGACTCAGGCCCCCCCCCCCGCCCCCGCCCCGCCTCAGGCCCAGGGTTTGGGGCCTGCAGGGGCAAAGAGAGCGGGAATAGCCTCAAGGGAGCACGCGGTCTTCGACCACTCCGAAGGGAGTAGACGGCATCCAACGAAAGGCTTTGCTCCTGGCCGAGAGGCTGAGTCCGGCCGTCAGCCCGAGGCTGCCATGCAGGGGAGGAATTGGGTGTCAGGCCTCTGGGGTCCAGGTCCTGAACACGCCACCTAGGGTTAGGGTTTGGTTCTGGGAGAGTGGCAGGCCTGACGTGCCAGTGCCAAGTGAGGCCCTGCGGAGGGCCGCGTGGAGGGTTTTGGTCCGGCGGCCCGTCTGGCTCCGGGATTTTGGGTGTGGGTGCCCTCCGTAGGTGTGACGGTCTTTCGGGTGTGTGGAGGTGTCTGCCTCCGGGGAGGGAGGGGGGGGGGTTGTGGTTGGTGGGGGGATTTGGTTCCGCACGGGGCCAAATGGTAGAGTTTCCACGTAAGTGGCACCCAGAGTTCGCCGTTGCGCATAAGGTGTCCCCAAACTGCAAGGCTACCAGGACAGGCTACAGGGGACAGAAGTCTGAGGAACCGGCCTAGGGTTAGGGTTAGGCCGACAGGGCACGGCAGGCCCGATCTGCCCGCGCTGACGTGGCCTCTACCTAAGGGTGAGTGGAGGGCTTGTGTCTGCAGGATCGTCAGACTCTTGCTTCCTGGTCCTGCTGGTCGCCTGTGGCGGGTGTGGCCCAAGGGATGCAAGCAGGTGTCTCCCGCTCGGCGATTTCACCTCCTTTCCAAGGGCACGGTTTCCTCCTGGTATCAGGTGCGATGGTGCGGTCAGCTCCGGGTTCCCCCGTCTGGAGAGTTTGGGAAGCAGGCCTCTGCGGACGGAAGCCTGAGCACCCAAGCTGGGCTTCGGGTCAGCTGGAGGGTGAGAGAGAGAGAGCTAGGGTTAGGGTTAGGGGTCTGTCTTTGGGACAAGGCGTGTCGGATCTGGCGACACAGACATGGTCTCCCCCAAGGCCTGAGGGGAGGGCGCGCTCTAGGAGGCTCCTCCGGCCCTGGGTTTTGGGCCTGCTTGGGCCCAGAGAGCGGAATGGCCTCCAGGGAGCATGCTGGTTTCTACCGCTCGGAGGGTCCTAAAGAGCACCCAATGAAAACGGTTTGCTCCTGACTGAGAGGCTGAGTGCTGCCGTCAGTCGGCGGCGGCTGCCATGCCTGGGAGGAATTGGGTGTCAGGCCTCTGGAGCCCAGGTCCTGGACACGTAACCTAGGGGTAGGGTTTGGTCCTGGGAGAATGCCAGGCCCGACGTGCCAGTGCCAAGTGAGGCCCTGTGGAGGGCTGAGTGGAGGGCTTTGGCCTGGCGGCCCGTCTGGCTCCGGGACTTTGGGTGTGGGTGTCCTCCATAGGTGTGCTGGTCTTCAGGGGGTGTGGCGTTTTCTCCCGCCACGGGGCTTCTGCCCAGGGGTCCAATTGGTACAGTTTCCACGTGAGTGGCCCCCAGAGTCAGCCGTTGTGAATCAGGTGTCCGCCAACTGCAGCGCTACCAGGCCAGGCCACTGGGGCCGGAAGTCTGAGGAACCAGCCTAGGGTTAGGCTTAGGCCGACAGGGCACGGCAGGCCCGATCTGTCCGCGCTGACGTGGCCTCTTCCTATCGCCGAGTGGAGGGCTCGTGTCTGCAGGATCGTCTGACTCTTGCTTCCTGGGCCTGGTGGGCGCCTATCGTGGATGTGGCCCAGGGGATGCATGCAGTTGTCTCCCGCTCTGCCAGTTCAGCTCCTTTCAAAGGGCATGGTTTCCACCTGGTATCAGGGGCAATCCCGTGCGGTGAAGCTCAGGGTCCCCCCGCCTGGAGAGTTTGGGAAGCAGGCGTCTGAGGCCGGAAGCCTGAGCACCCAAGCTGGGCTTCGGGTCAGCTTGACGGTTAAGGTTAGGGCTAGGGTTAGGGTTAGGGCTGATGTCTTAGGGACGAGGCCTGTCGGATCTGGCCACACAGGCATGGCCTCCCCCAAGGCCTGAGGGGAGGGCGGGACTCAGGCCCCCCCCCCGCCCCCGCCCCGCCTCAGGCCCAGGGTTTGGGGCCTGCAGGGGCAAAGAGAGCGGGAATAGCCTCAAGGGAGCACGCGGTCTTCGACCACTCCGAAGGGAGTAGACGGCATCCAACGAAAGGCTTTGCTCCTGGCCGAGAGGCTGAGTCCGGCCGTCAGCCCGAGGCTGCCATGCAGGGGAGGAATTGGGTGTCAGGCCTCTGGGGTCCAGGTCCTGAACACGCCACCTAGGGTTAGGGTTTGGTTCTGGGAGAGTGGCAGGCCTGACGTGCCAGTGCCAAGTGAGGCCCTGCGGAGGGCCGCGTGGAGGGTTTTGGTCCGGCGGCCCGTCTGGCTCCGGGATTTTGGGTGTGGGTGCCCTCCGTAGGTGTGACGGTCTTTCGGGTGTGTGGAGGTGTCTGCCTCCGGGGAGGGAGGGGGGGGGTTGTGGTTGGTGGGGGGATTTGGTTCCGCACGGGGCCAAATGGTAGAGTTTCCACGTAAGTGGCACCCAGAGTTCGCCGTTGCGCATAAGGTGTCCCCAAACTGCAAGGCTACCAGGACAGGCTACAGGGGACAGAAGTCTGAGGAACCGGCCTAGGGTTAGGGTTAGGCCGACAGGGCACGGCAGGCCCGATCTGCCCGCGCTGACGTGGCCTCTACCTAAGGGTGAGTGGAGGGCTTGTGTCTGCAGGATCGTCAGACTCTTGCTTCCTGGTCCTGCTGGTCGCCTGTGGCGGGTGTGGCCCAAGGGATGCAAGCAGGTGTCTCCCGCTCGGCGATTTCACCTCCTTTCCAAGGGCACGGTTTCCTCCTGGTATCAGGTGCGATGGTGCGGTCAGCTCCGGGTTCCCCCGTCTGGAGAGTTTGGGAAGCAGGCCTCTGCGGACGGAAGCCTGAGCACCCAAGCTGGGCTTCGGGTCAGCTGGAGGGTGAGAGAGAGAGAGCTAGGGTTAGGGTTAGGGGTCTGTCTTTGGGACAAGGCGTGTCGGATCTGGCGACACAGACATGGTCTCCCCCAAGGCCTGAGGGGAGGGCGCGCTCTAGGAGGCTCCTCCGGCCCTGGGTTTTGGGCCTGCTTGGGCCCAGAGAGCGGAATGGCCTCCAGGGAGCATGCTGGTTTCTACCGCTCGGAGGGTCCTAAAGAGCACCCAATGAAAACGGTTTGCTCCTGACTGAGAGGCTGAGTGCTGCCGTCAGTCGGCGGCGGCTGCCATGCCTGGGAGGAATTGGGTGTCAGGCCTCTGGAGCCCAGGTCCTGGACACGTAACCTAGGGGTAGGGTTTGGTCCTGGGAGAATGCCAGGCCCGACGTGCCAGTGCCAAGTGAGGCCCTGTGGAGGGCTGAGTGGAGGGCTTTGGCCTGGCGGCCCGTCTGGCTCCGGGACTTTGGGTGTGGGTGTCCTCCATAGGTGTGCTGGTCTTCAGGGGGTGTGGCGTTTTCTCCCGCCACGGGGCTTCTGCCCAGGGGTCCAATTGGTACAGTTTCCACGTGAGTGGCCCCCAGAGTCAGCCGTTGTGAATCAGGTGTCCGCCAACTGCAGCGCTACCAGGCCAGGCCACTGGGGCCGGAAGTCTGAGGAACCAGCCTAGGGTTAGGCTTAGGCCGACAGGGCACGGCAGGCCCGATCTGTCCGCGCTGACGTGGCCTCTTCCTATCGCCGAGTGGAGGGCTCGTGTCTGCAGGATCGTCTGACTCTTGCTTCCTGGGCCTGGTGGGCGCCTATCGTGGATGTGGCCCAGGGGATGCATGCAGTTGTCTCCCGCTCTGCCAGTTCAGCTCCTTTCAAAGGGCATGGTTTCCACCTGGTATCAGGGGCAATCCCGTGCGGTGAAGCTCAGGGTCCCCCCGCCTGGAGAGTTTGGGAAGCAGGCGTCTGAGGCCGGAAGCCTGAGCACCCAAGCTGGGCTTCGGGTCAGCTTGACGGTTAAGGTTAGGGCTAGGGTTAGGGTTAGGGCTGATGTCTTAGGGACGAGGCCTGTCGGATCTGGCCACACAGGCATGGCCTCCCCCAAGGCCTGAGGGGAGGGCGGGACTCAGGCCCCCCCCCCGCCCCCGCCCCGCCTCAGGCCCAGGGTTTGGGGCCTGCAGGGGCAAAGAGAGCGGGAATAGCCTCAAGGGAGCACGCGGTCTTCGACCACTCCGAAGGGAGTAGACGGCATCCAACGAAAGGCTTTGCTCCTGGCCGAG
Source organism: Martes martes (assembly GCF_963455335.1). Lineage (NCBI taxonomy): Eukaryota > Metazoa > Chordata > Mammalia > Carnivora > Mustelidae > Martes > Martes martes. The sequence continues at coordinate 80,658 of NW_027666673.1, forward strand.
AGGCTGAGTCCGGCCGTCAGCCCGAGGCTGCCATGCAGGGGAGGAATTGGGTGTCAGGCCTCTGGGGTCCAGGTCCTGAACACGCCACCTAGGGTTAGGGTTTGGTTCTGGGAGAGTGGCAGGCCTGACGTGCCAGTGCCAAGTGAGGCCCTGCGGAGGGCCGCGTGGAGGGTTTTGGTCCGGCGGCCCGTCTGGCTCCGGGATTTTGGGTGTGGGTGCCCTCCGTAGGTGTGACGGTCTTTCGGGTGTGTGGAGGTGTCTGCCTCCGGGGAGGGAGGGGGGTGGTTGTGGTTGGTGGGGGGATTTGGTTCCGCACGGGGCCAAATGGTAGAGTTTCCACGTAAGTGGCACCCAGAGTTCGCCGTTGCGCATAAGGTGTCCCCAAACTGCAAGGCTACCAGGACAGGCTACAGGGGACAGAAGTCTGAGGAACCGGCCTAGGGTTAGGGTTAGGCCGACAGGGCACGGCAGGCCCGATCTGCCCGCGCTGACGTGGCCTCTACCTAAGGGTGAGTGGAGGGCTTGTGTCTGCAGGATCGTCAGACTCTTGCTTCCTGGTCCTGCTGGTCGCCTGTGGCGGGTGTGGCCCAAGGGATGCAAGCAGGTGTCTCCCGCTCGGCGATTTCACCTCCTTTCCAAGGGCACGGTTTCCTCCTGGTATCAGGTGCGATGGTGCGGTCAGCTCCGGGTTCCCCCGTCTGGAGAGTTTGGGAAGCAGGCCTCTGCGGACGGAAGCCTGAGCACCCAAGCTGGGCTTCGGGTCAGCTGGAGGGTGAGAGAGAGAGAGCTAGGGTTAGGGTTAGGGGTCTGTCTTTGGGACAAGGCGTGTCGGATCTGGCGACACAGACATGGTCTCCCCCAAGGCCTGAGGGGAGGGCGCGCTCCAGGAGGCTCCTCCGGCCCTGGGTTTTGGGCCTGCTTGGGCCCAGAGAGCGGAATGGCCTCCAGGGAGCATGCTGGTTTCTACCGCTCGGAGGGTCCTAAAGAGCACCCAATGAAAACGGTTTGCTCCTGACTGAGAGGCTGAGTGCTGCCGTCAGTCGGCGGCGGCTGCCATGCCTGGGAGGAATTGGGTGTCAGGCCTCTGGAGCCCAGGTCCTGGACACGTAACCTAGGGGTAGGGTTTGGTCCTGGGAGAATGCCAGGCCCGACGTGCCAGTGCCAAGTGAGGCCCTGTGGAGGGCTGAGTGGAGGGCTTTGGCCTGGCGGCCCGTCTGGCTCCGGGACTTTGGGTGTGGGTGTCCTCCATAGGTGTGCTGGTCTTCAGGGGGTGTGGCGTTTTCTCCCGCCACGGGGCTTCTGCCCAGGGGTCCAATTGGTACAGTTTCCACGTGAGTGGCCCCCAGAGTCAGCCGTTGTGAATCAGGTGTCCGCCAACTGCAGCGCTACCAGGCCAGGCCACTGGGGCCGGAAGTCTGAGGAACCAGCCTAGGGTTAGGCTTAGGCCGACAGGGCACGGCAGGCCCGATCTGTCCGCGCTGACGTGGCCTCTTCCTATCGCCGAGTGGAGGGCTCGTGTCTGCAGGATCGTCTGACTCTTGCTTCCTGGGCCTGGTGGGCGCCTATCGTGGATGTGGCCCAGGGGATGCATGCAGTTGTCTCCCGCTCTGCCAGTTCAGCTCCTTTCAAAGGGCATGGTTTCCACCTGGTATCAGGGGCAATCCCGTGCGGTGAAGCTCAGGGTCCCCCCGCCTGGAGAGTTTGGGAAGCAGGCGTCTGAGGCCGGAAGCCTGAGCACCCAAGCTGGGCTTCGGGTCAGCTGGAGGGTGAGAGAGAGAGAGCTAGGGTTAGGGTTAGGGGTCTGTCTTTGGGACAAGGCGTGTCGGATCTGGCGACACAGACATGGTCTCCCCCAAGGCCTGAGGGGAGGGCGCGCTCCAGGAGGCTCCTCCGGCCCTGGGTTTTGGGCCTGCTTGGGCCCAGAGAGCGGAATGGCCTCCAGGGAGCATGCTGGTTTCTACCGCTCGGAGGGTCCTAAAGAGCACCCAATGAAAACGGTTTGCTCCTGACTGAGAGGCTGAGTGCTGCCGTCAGTCGGCGGCGGCTGCCATGCCTGGGAGGAATTGGGTGTCAGGCCTCTGGAGCCCAGGTCCTGGACACGTAACCTAGGGGTAGGGTTTGGTCCTGGGAGAATGCCAGGCCCGACGTGCCAGTGCCAAGTGAGGCCCTGTGGAGGGCTGAGTGGAGGGCTTTGGCCTGGCGGCCCGTCTGGCTCCGGGACTTTGGGTGTGGGTGTCCTCCATAGGTGTGCTGGTCTTCAGGGGGTGTGGCGTTTTCTCCCGCCACGGGGCTTCTGCCCAGGGGTCCAATTGGTACAGTTTCCACGTGAGTGGCCCCCAGAGTCAGCCGTTGTGAATCAGGTGTCCGCCAACTGCAGCGCTACCAGGCCAGGCCACTGGGGCCGGAAGTCTGAGGAACCAGCCTAGGGTTAGGCTTAGGCCGACAGGGCACGGCAGGCCCGATCTGTCCGCGCTGACGTGGCCTCTTCCTATCGCCGAGTGGAGGGCTCGTGTCTGCAGGATCGTCTGACTCTTGCTTCCTGGGCCTGGTGGGCGCCTATCGTGGATGTGGCCCAGGGGATGCATGCAGTTGTCTCCCGCTCTGCCAGTTCAGCTCCTTTCAAAGGGCATGGTTTCCACCTGGTATCAGGGGCAATCCCGTGCGGTGAAGCTCAGGGTCCCCCCGCCTGGAGAGTTTGGGAAGCAGGCGTCTGAGGCCGGAAGCCTGAGCACCCAAGCTGGGCTTCGGGTCAGCTTGACGGTTAAGGTTAGGGCTAGGGTTAGGGTTAGGGCTGATGTCTTAGGGACGAGGCCTGTCGGATCTGGCCACACAGGCATGGCCTCCCCCAAGGCCTGAGGGGAGGGCGGGACTCAGGCCCCCCCCCCCGCCCCCGCCCCGCCTCAGGCCCAGGGTTTGGGGCCTGCAGGGGCAAAGAGAGCGGGAATAGCCTCAAGGGAGCACGCGGTCTTCGACCACTCCGAAGGGAGTAGACGGCATCCAACGAAAGGCTTTGCTCCTGGCCGAGAGGCTGAGTCCGGCCGTCAGCCCGAGGCTGCCATGCAGGGGAGGAATTGGGTGTCAGGCCTCTGGGGTCCAGGTCCTGAACACGCCACCTAGGGTTAGGGTTTGGTTCTGGGAGAGTGGCAGGCCTGACGTGCCAGTGCCAAGTGAGGCCCTGCGGAGGGCCGCGTGGAGGGTTTTGGTCCGGCGGCCCGTCTGGCTCCGGGATTTTGGGTGTGGGTGCCCTCCGTAGGTGTGACGGTCTTTCGGGTGTGTGGAGGTGTCTGCCTCCGGGGAGGGAGGGGGGGGGGTTGTGGTTGGTGGGGGGATTTGGTTCCGCACGGGGCCAAATGGTAGAGTTTCCACGTAAGTGGCACCCAGAGTTCGCCGTTGCGCATAAGGTGTCCCCAAACTGCAAGGCTACCAGGACAGGCTACAGGGGACAGAAGTCTGAGGAACCGGCCTAGGGTTAGGGTTAGGCCGACAGGGCACGGCAGGCCCGATCTGCCCGCGCTGACGTGGCCTCTACCTAAGGGTGAGTGGAGGGCTTGTGTCTGCAGGATCGTCAGACTCTTGCTTCCTGGTCCTGCTGGTCGCCTGTGGCGGGTGTGGCCCAAGGGATGCAAGCAGGTGTCTCCCGCTCGGCGATTTCACCTCCTTTCCAAGGGCACGGTTTCCTCCTGGTATCAGGTGCGATGGTGCGGTCAGCTCCGGGTTCCCCCGTCTGGAGAGTTTGGGAAGCAGGCCTCTGCGGACGGAAGCCTGAGCACCCAAGCTGGGCTTCGGGTCAGCTGGAGGGTGAGAGAGAGAGAGCTAGGGTTAGGGTTAGGGGTCTGTCTTTGGGACAAGGCGTGTCGGATCTGGCGACACAGACATGGTCTCCCCCAAGGCCTGAGGGGAGGGCGCGCTCTAGGAGGCTCCTCCGGCCCTGGGTTTTGGGCCTGCTTGGGCCCAGAGAGCGGAATGGCCTCCAGGGAGCATGCTGGTTTCTACCGCTCGGAGGGTCCTAAAGAGCACCCAATGAAAACGGTTTGCTCCTGACTGAGAGGCTGAGTGCTGCCGTCAGTCGGCGGCGGCTGCCATGCCTGGGAGGAATTGGGTGTCAGGCCTCTGGAGCCCAGGTCCTGGACACGTAACCTAGGGGTAGGGTTTGGTCCTGGGAGAATGCCAGGCCCGACGTGCCAGTGCCAAGTGAGGCCCTGTGGAGGGCTGAGTGGAGGGCTTTGGCCTGGCGGCCCGTCTGGCTCCGGGACTTTGGGTGTGGGTGTCCTCCATAGGTGTGCTGGTCTTCAGGGGGTGTGGCGTTTTCTCCCGCCACGGGGCTTCTGCCCAGGGGTCCAATTGGTACAGTTTCCACGTGAGTGGCCCCCAGAGTCAGCCGTTGTGAATCAGGTGTCCGCCAACTGCAGCGCTACCAGGCCAGGCCACTGGGGCCGGAAGTCTGAGGAACCAGCCTAGGGTTAGGCTTAGGCCGACAGGGCACGGCAGGCCCGATCTGTCCGCGCTGACGTGGCCTCTTCCTATCGCCGAGTGGAGGGCTCGTGTCTGCAGGATCGTCTGACTCTTGCTTCCTGGGCCTGGTGGGCGCCTATCGTGGATGTGGCCCAGGGGATGCATGCAGTTGTCTCCCGCTCTGCCAGTTCAGCTCCTTTCAAAGGGCATGGTTTCCACCTGGTATCAGGGGCAATCCCGTGCGGTGAAGCTCAGGGTCCCCCCGCCTGGAGAGTTTGGGAAGCAGGCGTCTGAGGCCGGAAGCCTGAGCACCCAAGCTGGGCTTCGGGTCAGCTTGACGGTTAAGGTTAGGGCTAGGGTTAGGGTTAGGGCTGATGTCTTAGGGACGAGGCCTGTCGGATCTGGCCACACAGGCATGGCCTCCCCCAAGGCCTGAGGGGAGGGCGGGACTCAGGCCCCCCCCCCCGCCCCCGCCCCGCCTCAGGCCCAGGGTTTGGGGCCTGCAGGGGCAAAGAGAGCGGGAATAGCCTCAAGGGAGCACGCGGTCTTCGACCACTCCGAAGGGAGTAGACGGCATCCAACGAAAGGCTTTGCTCCTGGCCGAGAGGCTGAGTCCGGCCGTCAGCCCGAGGCTGCCATGCAGGGGAGGAATTGGGTGTCAGGCCTCTGGGGTCCAGGTCCTGAACACGCCACCTAGGGTTAGGGTTTGGTTCTGGGAGAGTGGCAGGCCTGACGTGCCAGTGCCAAGTGAGGCCCTGCGGAGGGCCGCGTGGAGGGTTTTGGTCCGGCGGCCCGTCTGGCTCCGGGATTTTGGGTGTGGGTGCCCTCCGTAGGTGTGACGGTCTTTCGGGTGTGTGGAGGTGTCTGCCTCCGGGGAGGGAGGGGGGGGGTTGTGGTTGGTGGGGGGATTTGGTTCCGCACGGGGCCAAATGGTAGAGTTTCCACGTAAGTGGCACCCAGAGTTCGCCGTTGCGCATAAGGTGTCCCCAAACTGCAAGGCTACCAGGACAGGCTACAGGGGACAGAAGTCTGAGGAACCGGCCTAGGGTTAGGGTTAGGCCGACAGGGCACGGCAGGCCCGATCTGCCCGCGCTGACGTGGCCTCTACCTAAGGGTGAGTGGAGGGCTTGTGTCTGCAGGATCGTCAGACTCTTGCTTCCTGGTCCTGCTGGTCGCCTGTGGCGGGTGTGGCCCAAGGGATGCAAGCAGGTGTCTCCCGCTCGGCGATTTCACCTCCTTTCCAAGGGCACGGTTTCCTCCTGGTATCAGGTGCGATGGTGCGGTCAGCTCCGGGTTCCCCCGTCTGGAGAGTTTGGGAAGCAGGCCTCTGCGGACGGAAGCCTGAGCACCCAAGCTGGGCTTCGGGTCAGCTGGAGGGTGAGAGAGAGAGAGCTAGGGTTAGGGTTAGGGGTCTGTCTTTGGGACAAGGCGTGTCGGATCTGGCGACACAGACATGGTCTCCCCCAAGGCCTGAGGGGAGGGCGCGCTCCAGGAGGCTCCTCCGGCCCTGGGTTTTGGGCCTGCTTGGGCCCAGAGAGCGGAATGGCCTCCAGGGAGCATGCTGGTTTCTACCGCTCGGAGGGTCCTAAAGAGCACCCAATGAAAACGGTTTGCTCCTGACTGAGAGGCTGAGTGCTGCCGTCAGTCGGCGGCGGCTGCCATGCCTGGGAGGAATTGGGTGTCAGGCCTCTGGAGCCCAGGTCCTGGACACGTAACCTAGGGGTAGGGTTTGGTCCTGGGAGAATGCCAGGCCCGACGTGCCAGTGCCAAGTGAGGCCCTGTGGAGGGCTGAGTGGAGGGCTTTGGCCTGGCGGCCCGTCTGGCTCCGGGACTTTGGGTGTGGGTGTCCTCCATAGGTGTGCTGGTCTTCAGGGGGTGTGGCGTTTTCTCCCGCCACGGGGCTTCTGCCCAGGGGTCCAATTGGTACAGTTTCCACGTGAGTGGCCCCCAGAGTCAGCCGTTGTGAATCAGGTGTCCGCCAACTGCAGCGCTACCAGGCCAGGCCACTGGGGCCGGAAGTCTGAGGAACCAGCCTAGGGTTAGGCTTAGGCCGACAGGGCACGGCAGGCCCGATCTGTCCGCGCTGACGTGGCCTCTTCCTATCGCCGAGTGGAGGGCTCGTGTCTGCAGGATCGTCTGACTCTTGCTTCCTGGGCCTGGTGGGCGCCTATCGTGGATGTGGCCCAGGGGATGCATGCAGTTGTCTCCCGCTCTGCCAGTTCAGCTCCTTTCAAAGGGCATGGTTTCCACCTGGTATCAGGGGCAATCCCGTGCGGTGAAGCTCAGGGTCCCCCCGCCTGGAGAGTTTGGGAAGCAGGCGTCTGAGGCCGGAAGCCTGAGCACCCAAGCTGGGCTTCGGGTCAGCTTGACGGTTAAGGTTAGGGCTAGGGTTAGGGTTAGGGCTGATGTCTTAGGGACGAGGCCTGTCGGATCTGGCCACACAGGCATGGCCTCCCCCAAGGCCTGAGGGTAGGGCGGGACTCAGGCCCCCCCCCCCGCCCCCGCCCCGCCTCAGGCCCAGGGTTTGGGGCCTGCAGGGGCAAAGAGAGCGGGAATAGCCTCAAGGGAGCACGCGGTCTTCGACCACTCCGAAGGGAGTAGACGGCATCCAACGAAAGGCTTTGCTCCTGGCCGAGAGGCTGAGTCCGGCCGTCAGCCCGAGGCTGCCATGCAGGGGAGGAATTGGGTGTCAGGCCTCTGGGGTCCAGGTCCTGAACACGCCACCTAGGGTTAGGGTTTGGTTCTGGGAGAGTGGCAGGCCTGACGTGCCAGTGCCAAGTGAGGCCCTGCGGAGGGCCGCGTGGAGGGCTTTGGTCCGGCGGCCCGTCTGGCTCCGGGATTTTGGGTGTGGGTGCCCTCCGTAGGTGTGACGGTCTTTCGGGTGTGTGGAGGTGTCTGCCTCCGGGGAGGGAGGGGGGGGGTTGTGGTTGGTGGGGGGATTTGGTTCCGCACGGGGCCAAATGGTAGAGTTTCCACGTAAGTGGCACCCAGAGTTCGCCGTTGCGCATAAGGTGTCCCCAAACTGCAAGGCTACCAGGACAGGCTACAGGGGACAGAAGTCTGAGGAACCGGCCTAGGGTTAGGGTTAGGCCGACAGGGCACGGCAGGCCCGATCTGCCCGCGCTGACGTGGCCTCTACCTAAGGGTGAGTGGAGGGCTTGTGTCTGCAGGATCGTCAGACTCTTGCTTCCTGGTCCTGCTGGTCGCCTGTGGCGGGTGTGGCCCAAGGGATGCAAGCAGGTGTCTCCCGCTCGGCGATTTCACCTCCTTTCCAAGGGCACGGTTTCCTCCTGGTATCAGGTGCGATGGTGCGGTCAGCTCCGGGTTCCCCCGTCTGGAGAGTTTGGGAAGCAGGCCTCTGCGGACGGAAGCCTGAGCACCCAAGCTGGGCTTCGGGTCAGCTGGAGGGTGAGAGAGAGAGAGCTAGGGTTAGGGTTAGGGGTCTGTCTTTGGGACAAGGCGTGTCGGATCTGGCGACACAGACATGGTCTCCCCCAAGGCCTGAGGGGAGGGCGCGCTCCAGGAGGCTCCTCCGGCCCTGGGTTTTGGGCCTGCTTGGGCCCAGAGAGCGGAATGGCCTCCAGGGAGCATGCTGGTTTCTACCGCTCGGAGGGTCCTAAAGAGCACCCAATGAAAACGGTTTGCTCCTGACTGAGAGGCTGAGTGCTGCCGTCAGTCGGCGGCGGCTGCCATGCCTGGGAGGAATTGGGTGTCAGGCCTCTGGAGCCCAGGTCCTGGACACGTAACCTAGGGGTAGGGTTTGGTCCTGGGAGAATGCCAGGCCCGACGTGCCAGTGCCAAGTGAGGCCCTGTGGAGGGCTGAGTGGAGGGCTTTGGCCTGGCGGCCCGTCTGGCTCCGGGACTTTGGGTGTGGGTGTCCTCCATAGGTGTGCTGGTCTTCAGGGGGTGTGGCGTTTTCTCCCGCCACGGGGCTTCTGCCCAGGGGTCCAATTGGTACAGTTTCCACGTGAGTGGCCCCCAGAGTCAGCCGTTGTGAATCAGGTGTCCGCCAACTGCAGCGCTACCAGGCCAGGCCACTGGGGCCGGAAGTCTGAGGAACCAGCCTAGGGTTAGGCTTAGGCCGACAGGGCACGGCAGGCCCGATCTGTCCGCGCTGACGTGGCCTCTTCCTATCGCCGAGTGGAGGGCTCGTGTCTGCAGGATCGTCTGACTCTTGCTTCCTGGGCCTGGTGGGCGCCTATCGTGGATGTGGCCCAGGGGATGCATGCAGTTGTCTCCCGCTCTGCCAGTTCAGCTCCTTTCAAAGGGCATGGTTTCCACCTGGTATCAGGGGCAATCCCGTGCGGTGAAGCTCAGGGTCCCCCCGCCTGGAGAGTTTGGGAAGCAGGCGTCTGAGGCCGGAAGCCTGAGCACCCAAGCTGGGCTTCGGGTCAGCTTGACGGTTAAGGTTAGGGCTAGGGTTAGGGTTAGGGCTGATGTCTTAGGGACGAGGCCTGTCGGATCTGGCCACACAGGCATGGCCTCCCCCAAGGCCTGAGGGGAGGGCGGGACTCAGGCCCCCCCCCGCCCCCGCCCCGCCTCAGGCCCAGGGTTTGGGGCCTGCAGGGGCAAAGAGAGCGGGAATAGCCTCAAGGGAGCACGCGGTCTTCGACCACTCCGAAGGGAGTAGACGGCATCCAACGAAAGGCTTTGCTCCTGGCCGAGAGGCTGAGTCCGGCCGTCAGCCCGAGGCTGCCATGCAGGGGAGGAATTGGGTGTCAGGCCTCTGGGGTCCAGGTCCTGAACACGCCACCTAGGGTTAGGGTTTGGTTCTGGGAGAGTGGCAGGCCTGACGTGCCAGTGCCAAGTGAGGCCCTGCGGAGGGCCGCGTGGAGGGTTTTGGTCCGGCGGCCCGTCTGGCTCCGGGATTTTGGGTGTGGGTGCCCTCCGTAGGTGTGACGGTCTTTCGGGTGTGTGGAGGTGTCTGCCTCCGGGGAGGGAGGGGGGGGGTTGTGGTTGGTGGGGGGATTTGGTTCCGCACGGGGCCAAATGGTAGAGTTTCCACGTAAGTGGCACCCAGAGTTCGCCGTTGCGCATAAGGTGTCCCCAAACTGCAAGGCTACCAGGACAGGCTACAGGGGACAGAAGTCTGAGGAACCGGCCTAGGGTTAGGGTTAGGCCGACAGGGCACGGCAGGCCCGATCTGCCCGCGCTGACGTGGCCTCTACCTAAGGGTGAGTGGAGGGCTTGTGTCTGCAGGATCGTCAGACTCTTGCTTCCTGGTCCTGCTGGTCGCCTGTGGCGGGTGTGGCCCAAGGGATGCAAGCAGGTGTCTCCCGCTCGGCGATTTCACCTCCTTTCCAAGGGCACGGTTTCCTCCTGGTATCAGGTGCGATGGTGCGGTCAGCTCCGGGTTCCCCCGTCTGGAGAGTTTGGGAAGCAGGCCTCTGCGGACGGAAGCCTGAGCACCCAAGCTGGGCTTCGGGTCAGCTGGAGGGTGAGAGAGAGAGAGCTAGGGTTAGGGTTAGGGGTCTGTCTTTGGGACAAGGCGTGTCGGATCTGGCGACACAGACATGGTCTCCCCCAAGGCCTGAGGGGAGGGCGCGCTCCAGGAGGCTCCTCCGGCCCTGGGTTTTGGGCCTGCTTGGGCCCAGAGAGCGGAATGGCCTCCAGGGAGCATGCTGGTTTCTACCGCTCGGAGGGTCCTAAAGAGCACCCAATGAAAACGGTTTGCTCCTGACTGAGAGGCTGAGTGCTGCCGTCAGTCGGCGGCGGCTGCCATGCCTGGGAGGAATTGGGTGTCAGGCCTCTGGAGCCCAGGTCCTGGACACGTAACCTAGGGGTAGGGTTTGGTCCTGGGAGAATGCCAGGCCCGACGTGCCAGTGCCAAGTGAGGCCCTGTGGAGGGCTGAGTGGAGGGCTTTGGCCTGGCGGCCCGTCTGGCTCCGGGACTTTGGGTGTGGGTGTCCTCCATAGGTGTGCTGGTCTTCAGGGGGTGTGGCGTTTTCTCCCGCCACGGGGCTTCTGCCCAGGGGTCCAATTGGTACAGTTTCCACGTGAGTGGCCCCCAGAGTCAGCCGTTGTGAATCAGGTGTCCGCCAACTGCAGCGCTACCAGGCCAGGCCACTGGGGCCGGAAGTCTGAGGAACCAGCCTAGGGTTAGGCTTAGGCCGACAGGGCACGGCAGGCCCGATCTGTCCGCGCTGACGTGGCCTCTTCCTATCGCCGAGTGGAGGGCTCGTGTCTGCAGGATCGTCTGACTCTTGCTTCCTGGGCCTGGTGGGCGCCTATCGTGGATGTGGCCCAGGGGATGCATGCAGTTGTCTCCCGCTCTGCCAGTTCAGCTCCTTTCAAAGGGCATGGTTTCCACCTGGTATCAGGGGCAATCCCGTGCGGTGAAGCTCAGGGTCCCCCCGCCTGGAGAGTTTGGGAAGCAGGCGTCTGAGGCCGGAAGCCTGAGCACCCAAGCTGGGCTTCGGGTCAGCTTGACGGTTAAGGTTAGGGCTAGGGTTAGGGTTAGGGCTGATGTCTTAGGGACGAGGCCTGTCGGATCTGGCCACACAGGCATGGCCTCCCCCAAGGCCTGAGGGGAGGGCGGGACTCAGGCCCCCCCCGCCCCCGCCCCGCCTCAGGCCCAGGGTTTGGGGCCTGCAGGGGCAAAGAGAGCGGGAATAGCCTCAAGGGAGCACGCGGTCTTCGACCACTCCGAAGGGAGTAGACGGCATCCAACGAAAGGCTTTGCTCCTGGCCGAGAGGCTGAGTCCGGCCGTCAGCCCGAGGCTGCCATGCAGGGGAGGAATTGGGTGTCAGGCCTCTGGGGTCCAGGTCCTGAACACGCCACCTAGGGTTAGGGTTTGGTTCTGGGAGAGTGGCAGGCCTGACGTGCCAGTGCCAAGTGAGGCCCTGCGGAGGGCCGCGTGGAGGGTTTTGGTCCGGCGGCCCGTCTGGCTCCGGGATTTTGGGTGTGGGTGCCCTCCGTAGGTGTGACGGTCTTTCGGGTGTGTGGAGGTGTCTGCCTCCGGGGAGGGAGGGGGGGGGGTTGTGGTTGGTGGGGGGATTTGGTTCCGCACGGGGCCAAATGGTAGAGTTTCCACGTAAGTGGCACCCAGAGTTCGCCGTTGCGCATAAGGTGTCCCCAAACTGCAAGGCTACCAGGACAGGCTACAGGGGACAGAAGTCTGAGGAACCGGCCTAGGGTTAGGGTTAGGCCGACAGGGCACGGCAGGCCCGATCTGCCCGCGCTGACGTGGCCTCTACCTAAGGGTGAGTGGAGGGCTTGTGTCTGCAGGATCGTCAGACTCTTGCTTCCTGGTCCTGCTGGTCGCCTGTGGCGGGTGTGGCCCAAGGGATGCAAGCAGGTGTCTCCCGCTCGGCGATTTCACCTCCTTTCCAAGGGCACGGTTTCCTCCTGGTATCAGGTGCGATGGTGCGGTCAGCTCCGGGTTCCCCCGTCTGGAGAGTTTGGGAAGCAGGCCTCTGCGGACGGAAGCCTGAGCACCCAAGCTGGGCTTCGGGTCAGCTGGAGGGTGAGAGAGAGAGAGCTAGGGTTAGGGTTAGGGGTCTGTCTTTGGGACAAGGCGTGTCGGATCTGGCGACACAGACATGGTCTCCCCCAAGGCCTGAGGGGAGGGCGCGCTCCAGGAGGCTCCTCCGGCCCTGGGTTTTGGGCCTGCTTGGGCCCAGAGAGCGGAATGGCCTCCAGGGAGCATGCTGGTTTCTACCGCTCGGAGGGTCCTAAAGAGCACCCAATGAAAACGGTTTGCTCCTGACTGAGAGGCTGAGTGCTGCCGTCAGTCGGCGGCGGCTGCCATGCCTGGGAGGAATTGGGTGTCAGGCCTCTGGAGCCCAGGTCCTGGACACGTAACCTAGGGGTAGGGTTTGGTCCTGGGAGAATGCCAGGCCCGACGTGCCAGTGCCAAGTGAGGCCCTGTGGAGGGCTGAGTGGAGGGCTTTGGCCTGGCGGCCCGTCTGGCTCCGGGACTTTGGGTGTGGGTGTCCTCCATAGGTGTGCTGGTCTTCAGGGGGTGTGGCGTTTTCTCCCGCCACGGGGCTTCTGCCCAGGGGTCCAATTGGTACAGTTTCCACGTGAGTGGCCCCCAGAGTCAGCCGTTGTGAATCAGGTGTCCGCCAACTGCAGCGCTACCAGGCCAGGCCACTGGGGCCGGAAGTCTGAGGAACCAGCCTAGGGTTAGGCTTAGGCCGACAGGGCACGGCAGGCCCGATCTGTCCGCGCTGACGTGGCCTCTTCCTATCGCCGAGTGGAGGGCTCGTGTCTGCAGGATCGTCTGACTCTTGCTTCCTGGGCCTGGTGGGCGCCTATCGTGGATGTGGCCCAGGGGATGCATGCAGTTGTCTCCCGCTCTGCCAGTTCAGCTCCTTTCAAAGGGCATGGTTTCCACCTGGTATCAGGGGCAATCCCGTGCGGTGAAGCTCAGGGTCCCCCCGCCTGGAGAGTTTGGGAAGCAGGCGTCTGAGGCCGGAAGCCTGAGCACCCAAGCTGGGCTTCGGGTCAGCTTGACGGTTAAGGTTAGGGCTAGGGTTAGGGTTAGGGCTGATGTCTTAGGGACGAGGCCTGTCGGATCTGGCCACACAGGCATGGCCTCCCCCAAGGCCTGAGGGGAGGGCGGGACTCAGGCCCCCCCCCGCCCCCGCCCCGCCTCAGGCCCAGGGTTTGGGGCCTGCAGGGGCAAAGAGAGCGGGAATAGCCTCAAGGGAGCACGCGGTCTTCGACCACTCCGAAGGGAGTAGACGGCATCCAACGAAAGGCTTTGCTCCTGGCCGAGAGGCTGAGTCCGGCCGTCAGCCCGAGGCTGCCATGCAGGGGAGGAATTGGGTGTCAGGCCTCTGGGGTCCAGGTCCTGAACACGCCACCTAGGGTTAGGGTTTGGTTCTGGGAGAGTGGCAGGCCTGACGTGCCAGTGCCAAGTGAGGCCCTGCGGAGGGCCGCGTGGAGGGTTTTGGTCCGGCGGCCCGTCTGGCTCCGGGATTTTGGGTGTGGGTGCCCTCCGTAGGTGTGACGGTCTTTCGGGTGTGTGGAGGTGTCTGCCTCCGGGGAGGGAGGGGGGGGGGTTGTGGTTGGTGGGGGGATTTGGTTCCGCACGGGGCCAAATGGTAGAGTTTCCACGTAAGTGGCACCCAGAGTTCGCCGTTGCGCATAAGGTGTCCCCAAACTGCAAGGCTACCAGGACAGGCTACAGGGGACAGAAGTCTGAGGAACCGGCCTAGGGTTAGGGTTAGGCCGACAGGGCACGGCAGGCCCGATCTGCCCGCGCTGACGTGGCCTCTACCTAAGGGTGAGTGGAGGGCTTGTGTCTGCAGGATCGTCAGACTCTTGCTTCCTGGTCCTGCTGGTCGCCTGTGGCGGGTGTGGCCCAAGGGATGCAAGCAGGTGTCTCCCGCTCGGCGATTTCACCTCCTTTCCAAGGGCACGGTTTCCTCCTGGTATCAGGTGCGATGGTGCGGTCAGCTCCGGGTTCCCCCGTCTGGAGAGTTTGGGAAGCAGGCCTCTGCGGACGGAAGCCTGAGCACCCAAGCTGGGCTTCGGGTCAGCTGGAGGGTGAGAGAGAGAGAGCTAGGGTTAGGGTTAGGGGTCTGTCTTTGGGACAAGGCGTGTCGGATCTGGCGACACAGACATGGTCTCCCCCAAGGCCTGAGGGGAGGGCGCGCTCCAGGAGGCTCCTCCGGCCCTGGGTTTTGGGCCTGCTTGGGCCCAGAGAGCGGAATGGCCTCCAGGGAGCATGCTGGTTTCTACCGCTCGGAGGGTCCTAAAGAGCACCCAATGAAAACGGTTTGCTCCTGACTGAGAGGCTGAGTGCTGCCGTCAGTCGGCGGCGGCTGCCATGCCTGGGAGGAATTGGGTGTCAGGCCTCTGGAGCCCAGGTCCTGGACACGTAACCTAGGGGTAGGGTTTGGTCCTGGGAGAATGCCAGGCCCGACGTGCCAGTGCCAAGTGAGGCCCTGTGGAGGGCTGAGTGGAGGGCTTTGGCCTGGCGGCCCGTCTGGCTCCGGGACTTTGGGTGTGGGTGTCCTCCATAGGTGTGCTGGTCTTCAGGGGGTGTGGCGTTTTCTCCCGCCACGGGGCTTCTGCCCAGGGGTCCAATTGGTACAGTTTCCACGTGAGTGGCCCCCAGAGTCAGCCGTTGTGAATCAGGTGTCCGCCAACTGCAGCGCTACCAGGCCAGGCCACTGGGGCCGGAAGTCTGAGGAACCAGCCTAGGGTTAGGCTTAGGCCGACAGGGCACGGCAGGCCCGATCTGTCCGCGCTGACGTGGCCTCTTCCTATCGCCGAGTGGAGGGCTCGTGTCTGCAGGATCGTCTGACTCTTGCTTCCTGGGCCTGGTGGGCGCCTATCGTGGATGTGGCCCAGGGGATGCATGCAGTTGTCTCCCGCTCTGCCAGTTCAGCTCCTTTCAAAGGGCATGGTTTCCACCTGGTATCAGGGGCAATCCCGTGCGGTGAAGCTCAGGGTCCCCCCGCCTGGAGAGTTTGGGAAGCAGGCGTCTGAGGCCGGAAGCCTGAGCACCCAAGCTGGGCTTCGGGTCAGCTTGACGGTTAAGGTTAGGGCTAGGGTTAGGGTTAGGGCTGATGTCTTAGGGACGAGGCCTGTCGGATCTGGCCACACAGGCATGGCCTCCCCCAAGGCCTGAGGGGAGGGCGGGACTCAGGCCCCCCCCCGCCCCCGCCCCGCCTCAGGCCCAGGGTTTGGGGCCTGCAGGGGCAAAGAGAGCGGGAATAGCCTCAAGGGAGCACGCGGTCTTCGACCACTCCGAAGGGAGTAGACGGCATCCAACGAAAGGCTTTGCTCCTGGCCGAGAGGCTGAGTCCGGCCGTCAGCCCGAGGCTGCCATGCAGGGGAGGAATTGGGTGTCAGGCCTCTGGGGTCCAGGTCCTGAACACGCCACCTAGGGTTAGGGTTTGGTTCTGGGAGAGTGGCAGGCCTGACGTGCCAGTGCCAAGTGAGGCCCTGCGGAGGGCCGCGTGGAGGGTTTTGGTCCGGCGGCCCGTCTGGCTCCGGGATTTTGGGTGTGGGTGCCCTCCGTAGGTGTGACGGTCTTTCGGGTGTGTGGAGGTGTCTGCCTCCGGGGAGGGAGGGGGGGGGTTGTGGTTGGTGGGGGGATTTGGTTCCGCACGGGGCCAAATGGTAGAGTTTCCACGTAAGTGGCACCCAGAGTTCGCCGTTGCGCATAAGGTGTCCCCAAACTGCAAGGCTACCAGGACAGGCTACAGGGGACAGAAGTCTGAGGAACCGGCCTAGGGTTAGGGTTAGGCCGACAGGGCACGGCAGGCCCGATCTGCCCGCGCTGACGTGGCCTCTACCTAAGGGTGAGTGGAGGGCTTGTGTCTGCAGGATCGTCAGACTCTTGCTTCCTGGTCCTGCTGGTCGCCTGTGGCGGGTGTGGCCCAAGGGATGCAAGCAGGTGTCTCCCGCTCGGCGATTTCACCTCCTTTCCAAGGGCACGGTTTCCTCCTGGTATCAGGTGCGATGGTGCGGTCAGCTCCGGGTTCCCCCGTCTGGAGAGTTTGGGAAGCAGGCCTCTGCGGACGGAAGCCTGAGCACCCAAGCTGGGCTTCGGGTCAGCTGGAGGGTGAGAGAGAGAGAGCTAGGGTTAGGGTTAGGGGTCTGTCTTTGGGACAAGGCGTGTCGGATCTGGCGACACAGACATGGTCTCCCCCAAGGCCTGAGGGGAGGGCGCGCTCCAGGAGGCTCCTCCGGCCCTGGGTTTTGGGCCTGCTTGGGCCCAGAGAGCGGAATGGCCTCCAGGGAGCATGCTGGTTTCTACCGCTCGGAGGGTCCTAAAGAGCACCCAATGAAAACGGTTTGCTCCTGACTGAGAGGCTGAGTGCTGCCGTCAGTCGGCGGCGGCTGCCATGCCTGGGAGGAATTGGGTGTCAGGCCTCTGGAGCCCAGGTCCTGGACACGTAACCTAGGGGTAGGGTTTGGTCCTGGGAGAATGCCAGGCCCGACGTGCCAGTGCCAAGTGAGGCCCTGTGGAGGGCTGAGTGGAGGGCTTTGGCCTGGCGGCCCGTCTGGCTCCGGGACTTTGGGTGTGGGTGTCCTCCATAGGTGTGCTGGTCTTCAGGGGGTGTGGCGTTTTCTCCCGCCACGGGGCTTCTGCCCAGGGGTCCAATTGGTACAGTTTCCACGTGAGTGGCCCCCAGAGTCAGCCGTTGTGAATCAGGTGTCCGCCAACTGCAGCGCTACCAGGCCAGGCCACTGGGGCCGGAAGTCTGAGGAACCAGCCTAGGGTTAGGCTTAGGCCGACAGGGCACGGCAGGCCCGATCTGTCCGCGCTGACGTGGCCTCTTCCTATCGCCGAGTGGAGGGCTCGTGTCTGCAGGATCGTCTGACTCTTGCTTCCTGGGCCTGGTGGGCGCCTATCGTGGATGTGGCCCAGGGGATGCATGCAGTTGTCTCCCGCTCTGCCAGTTCAGCTCCTTTCAAAGGGCATGGTTTCCACCTGGTATCAGGGGCAATCCCGTGCGGTGAAGCTCAGGGTCCCCCCGCCTGGAGAGTTTGGGAAGCAGGCGTCTGAGGCCGGAAGCCTGAGCACCCAAGCTGGGCTTCGGGTCAGCTTGACGGTTAAGGTTAGGGCTAGGGTTAGGGTTAGGGCTGATGTCTTAGGGACGAGGCCTGTCGGATCTGGCCACACAGGCATGGCCTCCCCCAAGGCCTGAGGGGAGGGCGGGACTCAGGCCGCCCCCGCCCCCGCCCCGCCTCAGGCCCAGGGTTTGGGGCCTGCAGGGGCAAAGAGAGCGGGAATAGCCTCAAGGGAGCACGCGGTCTTCGACCACTCCGAAGGGAGTAGACGGCATCCAACGAAAGGCTTTGCTCCTGGCCGAGAGGCTGAGTCCGGCCGTCAGCCCGAGGCTGCCATGCAGGGGAGGAATTGGGTGTCAGGCCTCTGGGGTCCAGGTCCTGAACACGCCACCTAGGGTTAGGGTTTGGTTCTGGGAGAGTGGCAGGCCTGACGTGCCAGTGCCAAGTGAGGCCCTGCGGAGGGCCGCGTGGAGGGTTTTGGTCCGGCGGCCCGTCTGGCTCCGGGATTTTGGGTGTGGGTGCCCTCCGTAGGTGTGACGGTCTTTCGGGTGTGTGGAGGTGTCTGCCTCCGGGGAGGGAGGGGGGGGGGTTGTGGTTGGTGGGGGGATTTGGTTCCGCACGGGGCCAAATGGTAGAGTTTCCACGTAAGTGGCACCCAGAGTTCGCCGTTGCGCATAAGGTGTCCCCAAACTGCAAGGCTACCAGGACAGGCTACAGGGGACAGAAGTCTGAGGAACCGGCCTAGGGTTAGGGTTAGGCCGACAGGGCACGGCAGGCCCGATCTGCCCGCGCTGACGTGGCCTCTACCTAAGGGTGAGTGGAGGGCTTGTGTCTGCAGGATCGTCAGACTCTTGCTTCCTGGTCCTGCTGGTCGCCTGTGGCGGGTGTGGCCCAAGGGATGCAAGCAGGTGTCTCCCGCTCGGCGATTTCACCTCCTTTCCAAGGGCACGGTTTCCTCCTGGTATCAGGTGCGATGGTGCGGTCAGCTCCGGGTTCCCCCGTCTGGAGAGTTTGGGAAGCAGGCCTCTGCGGACGGAAGCCTGAGCACCCAAGCTGGGCTTCGGGTCAGCTGGAGGGTGAGAGAGAGAGAGCTAGGGTTAGGGTTAGGGGTCTGTCTTTGGGACAAGGCGTGTCGGATCTGGCGACACAGACATGGTCTCCCCCAAGGCCTGAGGGGAGGGCGCGCTCTAGGAGGCTCCTCCGGCCCTGGGTTTTGGGCCTGCTTGGGCCCAGAGAGCGGAATGGCCTCCAGGGAGCATGCTGGTTTCTACCGCTCGGAGGGTCCTAAAGAGCACCCAATGAAAACGGTTTGCTCCTGACTGAGAGGCTGAGTGCTGCCGTCAGTCGGCGGCGGCTGCCATGCCTGGGAGGAATTGGGTGTCAGGCCTCTGGAGCCCAGGTCCTGGACACGTAACCTAGGGGTAGGGTTTGGTCCTGGGAGAATGCCAGGCCCGACGTGCCAGTGCCAAGTGAGGCCCTGTGGAGGGCTGAGTGGAGGGCTTTGGCCTGGCGGCCCGTCTGGCTCCGGGACTTTGGGTGTGGGTGTCCTCCATAGGTGTGCTGGTCTTCAGGGGGTGTGGCGTTTTCTCCCGCCACGGGGCTTCTGCCCAGGGGTCCAATTGGTACAGTTTCCACGTGAGTGGCCCCCAGAGTCAGCCGTTGTGAATCAGGTGTCCGCCAACTGCAGCGCTACCAGGCCAGGCCACTGGGGCCGGAAGTCTGAGGAACCAGCCTAGGGTTAGGCTTAGGCCGACAGGGCACGGCAGGCCCGATCTGTCCGCGCTGACGTGGCCTCTTCCTATCGCCGAGTGGAGGGCTCGTGTCTGCAGGATCGTCTGACTCTTGCTTCCTGGGCCTGGTGGGCGCCTATCGTGGATGTGGCCCAGGGGATGCATGCAGTTGTCTCCCGCTCTGCCAGTTCAGCTCCTTTCAAAGGGCATGGTTTCCACCTGGTATCAGGGGCAATCCCGTGCGGTGAAGCTCAGGGTCCCCCCGCCTGGAGAGTTTGGGAAGCAGGCGTCTGAGGCCGGAAGCCTGAGCACCCAAGCTGGGCTTCGGGTCAGCTTGACGGTTAAGGTTAGGGCTAGGGTTAGGGTTAGGGCTGATGTCTTAGGGACGAGGCCTGTCGGATCTGGCCACACAGGCATGGCCTCCCCCAAGGCCTGAGGGGAGGGCGGGACTCAGGCCCCCCCCCCCGCCCCCGCCCCGCCTCAGGCCCAGGGTTTGGGGCCTGCAGGGGCAAAGAGAGCGGGAATAGCCTCAAGGGAGCACGCGGTCTTCGACCACTCCGAAGGGAGTAGACGGCATCCAACGAAAGGCTTTGCTCCTGGCCGAGAGGCTGAGTCCGGCCGTCAGCCCGAGGCTGCCATGCAGGGGAGGAATTGGGTGTCAGGCCTCTGGGGTCCAGGTCCTGAACACGCCACCTAGGGTTAGGGTTTGGTTCTGGGAGAGTGGCAGGCCTGACGTGCCAGTGCCAAGTGAGGCCCTGCGGAGGGCCGCGTGGAGGGCTTTGGTCCGGCGGCCCGTCTGGCTCCGGGATTTTGGGTGTGGGTGCCCTCCGTAGGTGTGACGGTCTTTCGGGTGTGTGGAGGTGTCTGCCTCCGGGGAGGGGGGGGTGTTGTGGTTGGTGGGGGGATTTGGTTCCGCACGGGGCCAAATGGTAGAGTTTCCACGTAAGTGGCACCCAGAGTTCGCCGTTGCGCATAAGGTGTCCCCAAACTGCAAGGCTACCAGGACAGGCTACAGGGGACAGAAGTCTGAGGAACCGGCCTAGGGTTAGGGTTAGGCCGACAGGGCACAGCAGGCCCGATCTGCCCGCGCTGACGTGGCCTCTACCTAAGGGTGAGTGGAGGGCTTGTGTCTGCAGGATCGTCAGACTCTTGCTTCCTGGTCCTGCTGGTCGCCTGTGGCGGGTGTGGCCCAAGGGATGCAAGCAGGTGTCTCCCGCTCGGCGATTTCACCTCCTTTCCAAGGGCACGGTTTCCTCCTGGTATCAGGTGCGATGGTGCGGTCAGCTCCGGGTTCCCCCGTCTGGAGAGTTTGGGAAGCAGGCCTCTGCGGACGGAAGCCTGAGCACCCAAGCTGGGCTTCGGGTCAGCTGGAGGGTGAGAGAGAGAGAGCTAGGGTTAGGGTTAGGGGTCTGTCTTTGGGACAAGGCGTGTCGGATCTGGCGACACAGACATGGTCTCCCCCAAGGCCTGAGGGGAGGGCGCGCTCCAGGAGGCTCCTCCGGCCCTGGGTTTTGGGCCTGCTTGGGCCCAGAGAGCGGAATGGCCTCCAGGGAGCATGCTGGTTTCTACCGCTCGGAGGGTCCTAAAGAGCACCCAATGAAAACGGTTTGCTCCTGACTGAGAGGCTGAGTGCTGCCGTCAGTCGGCGGCGGCTGCCATGCCTGGGAGGAATTGGGTGTCAGGCCTCTGGAGCCCAGGTCCTGGACACGTAACCTAGGGGTAGGGTTTGGTCCTGGGAGAATGCCAGGCCCGACGTGCCAGTGCCAAGTGAGGCCCTGTGGAGGGCTGAGTGGAGGGCTTTGGCCTGGCGGCCCGTCTGGCTCCGGGACTTTGGGTGTGGGTGTCCTCCATAGGTGTGCTGGTCTTCAGGGGGTGTGGCGTTTTCTCCCGCCACGGGGCTTCTGCCCAGGGGTCCAATTGGTACAGTTTCCACGTGAGTGGCCCCCAGAGTCAGCCGTTGTGAATCAGGTGTCCGCCAACTGCAGCGCTACCAGGCCAGGCCACTGGGGCCGGAAGTCTGAGGAACCAGCCTAGGGTTAGGCTTAGGCCGACAGGGCACGGCAGGCCCGATCTGTCCGCGCTGACGTGGCCTCTTCCTATCGCCGAGTGGAGGGCTCGTGTCTGCAGGATCGTCTGACTCTTGCTTCCTGGGCCTGGTGGGCGCCTATCGTGGATGTGGCCCAGGGGATGCATGCAGTTGTCTCCCGCTCTGCCAGTTCAGCTCCTTTCAAAGGGCATGGTTTCCACCTGGTATCAGGGGCAATCCCGTGCGGTGAAGCTCAGGGTCCCCCCGCCTGGAGAGTTTGGGAAGCAGGCGTCTGAGGCCGGAAGCCTGAGCACCCAAGCTGGGCTTCGGGTCAGCTTGACGGTTAAGGTTAGGGCTAGGGTTAGGGTTAGGGCTGATGTCTTAGGGACGAGGCCTGTCGGATCTGGCCACACAGGCATGGCCTCCCCCAAGGCCTGAGGGGAGGGCGGGACTCAGGCCCCCCCCCGCCCCCGCCCCGCCTCAGGCCCAGGGTTTGGGGCCTGCAGGGGCAAAGAGAGCGGGAATAGCCTCAAGGGAGCACGCGGTCTTCGACCACTCCGAAGGGAGTAGACGGCATCCAACGAAAGGCTTTGCTCCTGGCCGAGAGGCTGAGTCCGGCCGTCAGCCCGAGGCTGCCATGCAGGGGAGGAATTGGGTGTCAGGCCTCTGGGGTCCAGGTCCTGAACACGCCACCTAGGGTTAGGGTTTGGTTCTGGGAGAGTGGCAGGCCTGACGTGCCAGTGCCAAGTGAGGCCCTGCGGAGGGCCGCGTGGAGGGTTTTGGTCCGGCGGCCCGTCTGGCTCCGGGATTTTGGGTGTGGGTGCCCTCCGTAGGTGTGACGGTCTTTCGGGTGTGTGGAGGTGTCTGCCTCCGGGGAGGGAGGGGGGGGGTTGTGGTTGGTGGGGGGATTTGGTTCCGCACGGGGCCAAATGGTAGAGTTTCCACGTAAGTGGCACCCAGAGTTCGCCGTTGCGCATAAGGTGTCCCCAAACTGCAAGGCTACCAGGACAGGCTACAGGGGACAGAAGTCTGAGGAACCGGCCTAGGGTTAGGGTTAGGCCGACAGGGCACGGCAGGCCCGATCTGCCCGCGCTGACGTGGCCTCTACCTAAGGGTGAGTGGAGGGCTTGTGTCTGCAGGATCGTCAGACTCTTGCTTCCTGGTCCTGCTGGTCGCCTGTGGCGGGTGTGGCCCAAGGGATGCAAGCAGGTGTCTCCCGCTCGGCGATTTCACCTCCTTTCCAAGGGCACGGTTTCCTCCTGGTATCAGGTGCGATGGTGCGGTCAGCTCCGGGTTCCCCCGTCTGGAGAGTTTGGGAAGCAGGCCTCTGCGGACGGAAGCCTGAGCACCCAAGCTGGGCTTCGGGTCAGCTGGAGGGTGAGAGAGAGAGAGCTAGGGTTAGGGTTAGGGGTCTGTCTTTGGGACAAGGCGTGTCGGATCTGGCGACACAGACATGGTCTCCCCCAAGGCCTGAGGGGAGGGCGCGCTCCAGGAGGCTCCTCCGGCCCTGGGTTTTGGGCCTGCTTGGGCCCAGAGAGCGGAATGGCCTCCAGGGAGCATGCTGGTTTCTACCGCTCGGAGGGTCCTAAAGAGCACCCAATGAAAACGGTTTGCTCCTGACTGAGAGGCTGAGTGCTGCCGTCAGTCGGCGGCGGCTGCCATGCCTGGGAGGAATTGGGTGTCAGGCCTCTGGAGCCCAGGTCCTGGACACGTAACCTAGGGGTAGGGTTTGGTCCTGGGAGAATGCCAGGCCCGACGTGCCAGTGCCAAGTGAGGCCCTGTGGAGGGCTGAGTGGAGGGCTTTGGCCTGGCGGCCCGTCTGGCTCCGGGACTTTGGGTGTGGGTGTCCTCCATAGGTGTGCTGGTCTTCAGGGGGTGTGGCGTTTTCTCCCGCCACGGGGCTTCTGCCCAGGGGTCCAATTGGTACAGTTTCCACGTGAGTGGCCCCCAGAGTCAGCCGTTGTGAATCAGGTGTCCGCCAACTGCAGCGCTACCAGGCCAGGCCACTGGGGCCGGAAGTCTGAGGAACCAGCCTAGGGTTAGGCTTAGGCCGACAGGGCACGGCAGGCCCGATCTGTCCGCGCTGACGTGGCCTCTTCCTATCGCCGAGTGGAGGGCTCGTGTCTGCAGGATCGTCTGACTCTTGCTTCCTGGGCCTGGTGGGCGCCTATCGTGGATGTGGCCCAGGGGATGCATGCAGTTGTCTCCCGCTCTGCCAGTTCAGCTCCTTTCAAAGGGCATGGTTTCCACCTGGTATCAGGGGCAATCCCGTGCGGTGAAGCTCAGGGTCCCCCCGCCTGGAGAGTTTGGGAAGCAGGCGTCTGAGGCCGGAAGCCTGAGCACCCAAGCTGGGCTTCGGGTCAGCTTGACGGTTAAGGTTAGGGCTAGGGTTAGGGTTAGGGCTGATGTCTTAGGGACGAGGCCTGTCGGATCTGGCCACACAGGCATGGCCTCCCCCAAGGCCTGAGGGGAGGGCGGGACTCAGGCCCCCCCCCGCCCCCGCCCCGCCTCAGGCCCAGGGTTTGGGGCCTGCAGGGGCAAAGAGAGCGGGAATAGCCTCAAGGGAGCACGCGGTCTTCGACCACTCCGAAGGGAGTAGACGGCATCCAACGAAAGGCTTTGCTCCTGGCCGAGAGGCTGAGTCCGGCCGTCAGCCCGAGGCTGCCATGCAGGGGAGGAATTGGGTGTCAGGCCTCTGGGGTCCAGGTCCTGAACACGCCACCTAGGGTTAGGGTTTGGTTCTGGGAGAGTGGCAGGCCTGACGTGCCAGTGCCAAGTGAGGCCCTGCGGAGGGCCGCGTGGAGGGTTTTGGTCCGGCGGCCCGTCTGGCTCCGGGATTTTGGGTGTGGGTGCCCTCCGTAGGTGTGACGGTCTTTCGGGTGTGTGGAGGTGTCTGCCTCCGGGGAGGGAGGGGGGGGGTTGTGGTTGGTGGGGGGATTTGGTTCCGCACGGGGCCAAATGGTAGAGTTTCCACGTAAGTGGCACCCAGAGTTCGCCGTTGCGCATAAGGTGTCCCCAAACTGCAAGGCTACCAGGACAGGCTACAGGGGACAGAAGTCTGAGGAACCGGCCTAGGGTTAGGGTTAGGCCGACAGGGCACGGCAGGCCCGATCTGCCCGCGCTGACGTGGCCTCTACCTAAGGGTGAGTGGAGGGCTTGTGTCTGCAGGATCGTCAGACTCTTGCTTCCTGGTCCTGCTGGTCGCCTGTGGCGGGTGTGGCCCAAGGGATGCAAGCAGGTGTCTCCCGCTCGGCGATTTCACCTCCTTTCCAAGGGCACGGTTTCCTCCTGGTATCAGGTGCGATGGTGCGGTCAGCTCCGGGTTCCCCCGTCTGGAGAGTTTGGGAAGCAGGCCTCTGCGGACGGAAGCCTGAGCACCCAAGCTGGGCTTCGGGTCAGCTGGAGGGTGAGAGAGAGAGAGCTAGGGTTAGGGTTAGGGGTCTGTCTTTGGGACAAGGCGTGTCGGATCTGGCGACACAGACATGGTCTCCCCCAAGGCCTGAGGGGAGGGCGCGCTCCAGGAGGCTCCTCCGGCCCTGGGTTTTGGGCCTGCTTGGGCCCAGAGAGCGGAATGGCCTCCAGGGAGCATGCTGGTTTCTACCGCTCGGAGGGTCCTAAAGAGCACCCAATGAAAACGGTTTGCTCCTGACTGAGAGGCTGAGTGCTGCCGTCAGTCGGCGGCGGCTGCCATGCCTGGGAGGAATTGGGTGTCAGGCCTCTGGAGCCCAGGTCCTGGACACGTAACCTAGGGGTAGGGTTTGTTCCTGGGAGAATGCCAGGCCCGACGTGCCAGTGCCAAGTGAGGCCCTGTGGAGGGCTGAGTGGAGGGCTTTGGCCTGGCGGCCCGTCTGGCTCCGGGACTTTGGGTGTGGGTGTCCTCCATAGGTGTGCTGGTCTTCAGGGGGTGTGGCGTTTTCTCCCGCCACGGGGCTTCTGCCCAGGGGTCCAATTGGTACAGTTTCCACGTGAGTGGCCCCCAGAGTCAGCCGTTGTGAATCAGGTGTCCGCCAACTGCAGCGCTACCAGGCCAGGCCACTGGGGCCGGAAGTCTGAGGAACCAGCCTAGGGTTAGGCTTAGGCCGACAGGGCACGGCAGGCCCGATCTGTCCGCGCTGACGTGGCCTCTTCCTATCGCCGAGTGGAGGGCTCGTGTCTGCAGGATCGTCTGACTCTTGCTTCCTGGGCCTGGTGGGCGCCTATCGTGGATGTGGCCCAGGGGATGCATGCAGTTGTCTCCCGCTCTGCCAGTTCAGCTCCTTTCAAAGGGCATGGTTTCCACCTGGTATCAGGGGCAATCCCGTGCGGTGAAGCTCAGGGTCCCCCCGCCTGGAGAGTTTGGGAAGCAGGCGTCTGAGGCCGGAAGCCTGAGCACCCAAGCTGGGCTTCGGGTCAGCTTGACGGTTAAGGTTAGGGCTAGGGTTAGGGTTAGGGCTGATGTCTTAGGGACGAGGCCTGTCGGATCTGGCCACACAGGCATGGCCTCCCCCAAGGCCTGAGGGGAGGGCGGGACTCAGGCCCCCCCCCGCCCCCGCCCCGCCTCAGGCCCAGGGTTTGGGGCCTGCAGGGGCAAAGAGAGCGGGAATAGCCTCAAGGGAGCACGCGGTCTTCGACCACTCCGAAGGGAGTAGACGGCATCCAACGAAAGGCTTTGCTCCTGGCCGAGAGGCTGAGTCCGGCCGTCAGCCCGAGGCTGCCATGCAGGGGAGGAATTGGGTGTCAGGCCTCTGGGGTCCAGGTCCTGAACACGCCACCTAGGGTTAGGGTTTGGTTCTGGGAGAGTGGCAGGCCTGACGTGCCAGTGCCAAGTGAGGCCCTGCGGAGGGCCGCGTGGAGGGCTTTGGTCCGGCGGCCCGTCTGGCTCCGGGATTTTGGGTGTGGGTGCCCTCCGTAGGTGTGACGGTCTTTCGGGTGTGTGGAGGTGTCTGCCTCCGGGGAGGGAGGGGGGGGGTTGTGGTTGGTGGGGGGATTTGGTTCCGCACGGGGCCAAATGGTAGAGTTTCCACGTAAGTGGCACCCAGAGTTCGCCGTTGCGCATAAGGTGTCCCCAAACTGCAAGGCTACCAGGACAGGCTACAGGGGACAGAAGTCTGAGGAACCGGCCTAGGGTTAGGGTTAGGCCGACAGGGCACGGCAGGCCCGATCTGCCCGCGCTGACGTGGCCTCTACCTAAGGGTGAGTGGAGGGCTTGTGTCTGCAGGATCGTCAGACTCTTGCTTCCTGGTCCTGCTGGTCGCCTGTGGCGGGTGTGGCCCAAGGGATGCAAGCAGGTGTCTCCCGCTCGGCGATTTCACCTCCTTTCCAAGGGCACGGTTTCCTCCTGGTATCAGGTGCGATGGTGCGGTCAGCTCCGGGTTCCCCCGTCTGGAGAGTTTGGGAAGCAGGCCTCTGCGGACGGAAGCCTGAGCACCCAAGCTGGGCTTCGGGTCAGCTGGAGGGTGAGAGAGAGAGAGCTAGGGTTAGGGTTAGGGGTCTGTCTTTGGGACAAGGCGTGTCGGATCTGGCGACACAGACATGGTCTCCCCCAAGGCCTGAGGGGAGGGCGCGCTCCAGGAGGCTCCTCCGGCCCTGGGTTTTGGGCCTGCTTGGGCCCAGAGAGCGGAATGGCCTCCAGGGAGCATGCTGGTTTCTACCGCTCGGAGGGTCCTAAAGAGCACCCAATGAAAACGGTTTGCTCCTGACTGAGAGGCTGAGTGCTGCCGTCAGTCGGCGGCGGCTGCCATGCCTGGGAGGAATTGGGTGTCAGGCCTCTGGAGCCCAGGTCCTGGACACGTAACCTAGGGGTAGGGTTTGTTCCTGGGAGAATGCCAGGCCCGACGTGCCAGTGCCAAGTGAGGCCCTGTGGAGGGCTGAGTGGAGGGCTTTGGCCTGGCGGCCCGTCTGGCTCCGGGACTTTGGGTGTGGGTGTCCTCCATAGGTGTGCTGGTCTTCAGGGGGTGTGGCGTTTTCTCCCGCCACGGGGCTTCTGCCCAGGGGTCCAATTGGTACAGTTTCCACGTGAGTGGCCCCCAGAGTCAGCCGTTGTGAATCAGGTGTCCGCCAACTGCAGCGCTACCAGGCCAGGCCACTGGGGCCGGAAGTCTGAGGAACCAGCCTAGGGTTAGGCTTAGGCCGACAGGGCACGGCAGGCCCGATCTGTCCGCGCTGACGTGGCCTCTTCCTATCGCCGAGTGGAGGGCTC
Organism: Martes martes; assembly: GCF_963455335.1. Lineage (NCBI taxonomy): Eukaryota > Metazoa > Chordata > Mammalia > Carnivora > Mustelidae > Martes > Martes martes. Next base: position 107,522 of record NW_027666673.1, read on the forward strand.
GTGTCTGCAGGATCGTCTGACTCTTGCTTCCTGGGCCTGGTGGGCGCCTATCGTGGATGTGGCCCAGGGGATGCATGCAGTTGTCTCCCGCTCTGCCAGTTCAGCTCCTTTCAAAGGGCATGGTTTCCACCTGGTATCAGGGGCAATCCCGTGCGGTGAAGCTCAGGGTCCCCCCGCCTGGAGAGTTTGGGAAGCAGGCGTCTGAGGCCGGAAGCCTGAGCACCCAAGCTGGGCTTCGGGTCAGCTTGACGGTTAAGGTTAGGGCTAGGGTTAGGGTTAGGGCTGATGTCTTAGGGACGAGGCCTGTCGGATCTGGCCACACAGGCATGGCCTCCCCCAAGGCCTGAGGGGAGGGCGGGACTCAGGCCCCCCCCCCGCCCCCGCCCCGCCTCAGGCCCAGGGTTTGGGGCCTGCAGGGGCAAAGAGAGCGGGAATAGCCTCAAGGGAGCACGCGGTCTTCGACCACTCCGAAGGGAGTAGACGGCATCCAACGAAAGGCTTTGCTCCTGGCCGAGAGGCTGAGTCCGGCCGTCAGCCCGAGGCTGCCATGCAGGGGAGGAATTGGGTGTCAGGCCTCTGGGGTCCAGGTCCTGAACACGCCACCTAGGGTTAGGGTTTGGTTCTGGGAGAGTGGCAGGCCTGACGTGCCAGTGCCAAGTGAGGCCCTGCGGAGGGCCGCGTGGAGGGTTTTGGTCCGGCGGCCCGTCTGGCTCCGGGATTTTGGGTGTGGGTGCCCTCCGTAGGTGTGACGGTCTTTCGGGTGTGTGGAGGTGTCTGCCTCCGGGGAGGGAGGGGGGGGGGTTGTGGTTGGTGGGGGGATTTGGTTCCGCACGGGGCCAAATGGTAGAGTTTCCACGTAAGTGGCACCCAGAGTTCGCCGTTGCGCATAAGGTGTCCCCAAACTGCAAGGCTACCAGGACAGGCTACAGGGGACAGAAGTCTGAGGAACCGGCCTAGGGTTAGGGTTAGGCCGACAGGGCACGGCAGGCCCGATCTGCCCGCGCTGACGTGGCCTCTACCTAAGGGTGAGTGGAGGGCTTGTGTCTGCAGGATCGTCAGACTCTTGCTTCCTGGTCCTGCTGGTCGCCTGTGGCGGGTGTGGCCCAAGGGATGCAAGCAGGTGTCTCCCGCTCGGCGATTTCACCTCCTTTCCAAGGGCACGGTTTCCTCCTGGTATCAGGTGCGATGGTGCGGTCAGCTCCGGGTTCCCCCGTCTGGAGAGTTTGGGAAGCAGGCCTCTGCGGACGGAAGCCTGAGCACCCAAGCTGGGCTTCGGGTCAGCTGGAGGGTGAGAGAGAGAGAGCTAGGGTTAGGGTTAGGGGTCTGTCTTTGGGACAAGGCGTGTCGGATCTGGCGACACAGACATGGTCTCCCCCAAGGCCTGAGGGGAGGGCGCGCTCTAGGAGGCTCCTCCGGCCCTGGGTTTTGGGCCTGCTTGGGCCCAGAGAGCGGAATGGCCTCCAGGGAGCATGCTGGTTTCTACCGCTCGGAGGGTCCTAAAGAGCAACCCAATGAAAACGGTTTGCTCCTGACTGAGAGGCTGAGTGCTGCCGTCAGTCGGCGGCGGCTGCCATGCCTGGGAGGAATTGGGTGTCAGGCCTCTGGAGCCCAGGTCCTGGACACGTAACCTAGGGGTAGGGTTTGGTCCTGGGAGAATGCCAGGCCCGACGTGCCAGTGCCAAGTGAGGCCCTGTGGAGGGCTGAGTGGAGGGCTTTGGCCTGGCGGCCCGTCTGGCTCCGGGACTTTGGGTGTGGGTGTCCTCCATAGGTGTGCTGGTCTTCAGGGGGTGTGGCGTTTTCTCCCGCCACGGGGCTTCTGCCCAGGGGTCCAATTGGTACAGTTTCCACGTGAGTGGCCCCCAGAGTCAGCCGTTGTGAATCAGGTGTCCGCCAACTGCAGCGCTACCAGGCCAGGCCACTGGGGCCGGAAGTCTGAGGAACCAGCCTAGGGTTAGGCTTAGGCCGACAGGGCACGGCAGGCCCGATCTGTCCGCGCTGACGTGGCCTCTTCCTATCGCCGAGTGGAGGGCTCGTGTCTGCAGGATCGTCTGACTCTTGCTTCCTGGGCCTGGTGGGCGCCTATCGTGGATGTGGCCCAGGGGATGCATGCAGTTGTCTCCCGCTCTGCCAGTTCAGCTCCTTTCAAAGGGCATGGTTTCCACCTGGTATCAGGGGCAATCCCGTGCGGTGAAGCTCAGGGTCCCCCCGCCTGGAGAGTTTGGGAAGCAGGCGTCTGAGGCCGGAAGCCTGAGCACCCAAGCTGGGCTTCGGGTCAGCTTGACGGTTAAGGTTAGGGCTAGGGTTAGGGTTAGGGCTGATGTCTTAGGGACGAGGCCTGTCGGATCTGGCCACACAGGCATGGCCTCCCCCAAGGCCTGAGGGGAGGGCGGGACTCAGGCCCCCCCCCCGCCCCCGCCCCGCCTCAGGCCCAGGGTTTGGGGCCTGCAGGGGCAAAGAGAGCGGGAATAGCCTCAAGGGAGCACGCGGTCTTCGACCACTCCGAAGGGAGTAGACGGCATCCAACGAAAGGCTTTGCTCCTGGCCGAGAGGCTGAGTCCGGCCGTCAGCCCGAGGCTGCCATGCAGGGGAGGAATTGGGTGTCAGGCCTCTGGGGTCCAGGTCCTGAACACGCCACCTAGGGTTAGGGTTTGGTTCTGGGAGAGTGGCAGGCCTGACGTGCCAGTGCCAAGTGAGGCCCTGCGGAGGGCCGCGTGGAGGGTTTTGGTCCGGCGGCCCGTCTGGCTCCGGGATTTTGGGTGTGGGTGCCCTCCGTAGGTGTGACGGTCTTTCGGGTGTGTGGAGGTGTCTGCCTCCGGGGAGGGAGGGGGGGGGTTGTGGTTGGTGGGGGGATTTGGTTCCGCACGGGGCCAAATGGTAGAGTTTCCACGTAAGTGGCACCCAGAGTTCGCCGTTGCGCATAAGGTGTCCCCAAACTGCAAGGCTACCAGGACAGGCTACAGGGGACAGAAGTCTGAGGAACCGGCCTAGGGTTAGGGTTAGGCCGACAGGGCACGGCAGGCCCGATCTGCCCGCGCTGACGTGGCCTCTACCTAAGGGTGAGTGGAGGGCTTGTGTCTGCAGGATCGTCAGACTCTTGCTTCCTGGTCCTGCTGGTCGCCTGTGGCGGGTGTGGCCCAAGGGATGCAAGCAGGTGTCTCCCGCTCGGCGATTTCACCTCCTTTCCAAGGGCACGGTTTCCTCCTGGTATCAGGTGCGATGGTGCGGTCAGCTCCGGGTTCCCCCGTCTGGAGAGTTTGGGAAGCAGGCCTCTGCGGACGGAAGCCTGAGCACCCAAGCTGGGCTTCGGGTCAGCTGGAGGGTGAGAGAGAGAGAGCTAGGGTTAGGGTTAGGGGTCTGTCTTTGGGACAAGGCGTGTCGGATCTGGCGACACAGACATGGTCTCCCCCAAGGCCTGAGGGGAGGGCGCGCTCTAGGAGGCTCCTCCGGCCCTGGGTTTTGGGCCTGCTTGGGCCCAGAGAGCGGAATGGCCTCCAGGGAGCATGCTGGTTTCTACCGCTCGGAGGGTCCTAAAGAGCACCCAATGAAAACGGTTTGCTCCTGACTGAGAGGCTGAGTGCTGCCGTCAGTCGGCGGCGGCTGCCATGCCTGGGAGGAATTGGGTGTCAGGCCTCTGGAGCCCAGGTCCTGGACACGTAACCTAGGGGTAGGGTTTGGTCCTGGGAGAATGCCAGGCCCGACGTGCCAGTGCCAAGTGAGGCCCTGTGGAGGGCTGAGTGGAGGGCTTTGGCCTGGCGGCCCGTCTGGCTCCGGGACTTTGGGTGTGGGTGTCCTCCATAGGTGTGCTGGTCTTCAGGGGGTGTGGCGTTTTCTCCCGCCACGGGGCTTCTGCCCAGGGGTCCAATTGGTACAGTTTCCACGTGAGTGGCCCCCAGAGTCAGCCGTTGTGAATCAGGTGTCCGCCAACTGCAGCGCTACCAGGCCAGGCCACTGGGGCCGGAAGTCTGAGGAACCAGCCTAGGGTTAGGCTTAGGCCGACAGGGCACGGCAGGCCCGATCTGTCCGCGCTGACGTGGCCTCTTCCTATCGCCGAGTGGAGGGCTCGTGTCTGCAGGATCGTCTGACTCTTGCTTCCTGGGCCTGGTGGGCGCCTATCGTGGATGTGGCCCAGGGGATGCATGCAGTTGTCTCCCGCTCTGCCAGTTCAGCTCCTTTCAAAGGGCATGGTTTCCACCTGGTATCAGGGGCAATCCCGTGCGGTGAAGCTCAGGGTCCCCCCGCCTGGAGAGTTTGGGAAGCAGGCGTCTGAGGCCGGAAGCCTGAGCACCCAAGCTGGGCTTCGGGTCAGCTTGACGGTTAAGGTTAGGGCTAGGGTTAGGGTTAGGGCTGATGTCTTAGGGACGAGGCCTGTCGGATCTGGCCACACAGGCATGGCCTCCCCCAAGGCCTGAGGGGAGGGCGGGACTCAGGCCCCCCCCCCCGCCCCCGCCCCGCCTCAGGCCCAGGGTTTGGGGCCTGCAGGGGCAAAGAGAGCGGGAATAGCCTCAAGGGAGCACGCGGTCTTCGACCACTCCGAAGGGAGTAGACGGCATCCAACGAAAGGCTTTGCTCCTGGCCGAGAGGCTGAGTCCGGCCGTCAGCCCGAGGCTGCCATGCAGGGGAGGAATTGGGTGTCAGGCCTCTGGGGTCCAGGTCCTGAACACGCCACCTAGGGTTAGGGTTTGGTTCTGGGAGAGTGGCAGGCCTGACGTGCCAGTGCCAAGTGAGGCCCTGCGGAGGGCCGCGTGGAGGGTTTTGGTCCGGCGGCCCGTCTGGCTCCGGGATTTTGGGTGTGGGTGCCCTCCGTAGGTGTGACGGTCTTTCGGGTGTGTGGAGGTGTCTGCCTCCGGGGAGGGAGGGGGGGGGTTGTGGTTGGTGGGGGGATTTGGTTCCGCACGGGGCCAAATGGTAGAGTTTCCACGTAAGTGGCACCCAGAGTTCGCCGTTGCGCATAAGGTGTCCCCAAACTGCAAGGCTACCAGGACAGGCTACAGGGGACAGAAGTCTGAGGAACCGGCCTAGGGTTAGGGTTAGGCCGACAGGGCACGGCAGGCCCGATCTGCCCGCGCTGACGTGGCCTCTACCTAAGGGTGAGTGGAGGGCTTGTGTCTGCAGGATCGTCAGACTCTTGCTTCCTGGTCCTGCTGGTCGCCTGTGGCGGGTGTGGCCCAAGGGATGCAAGCAGGTGTCTCCCGCTCGGCGATTTCACCTCCTTTCCAAGGGCACGGTTTCCTCCTGGTATCAGGTGCGATGGTGCGGTCAGCTCCGGGTTCCCCCGTCTGGAGAGTTTGGGAAGCAGGCCTCTGCGGACGGAAGCCTGAGCACCCAAGCTGGGCTTCGGGTCAGCTGGAGGGTGAGAGAGAGAGAGCTAGGGTTAGGGTTAGGGGTCTGTCTTTGGGACAAGGCGTGTCGGATCTGGCGACACAGACATGGTCTCCCCCAAGGCCTGAGGGGAGGGCGCGCTCCAGGAGGCTCCTCCGGCCCTGGGTTTTGGGCCTGCTTGGGCCCAGAGAGCGGAATGGCCTCCAGGGAGCATGCTGGTTTCTACCGCTCGGAGGGTCCTAAAGAGCACCCAATGAAAACGGTTTGCTCCTGACTGAGAGGCTGAGTGCTGCCGTCAGTCGGCGGCGGCTGCCATGCCTGGGAGGAATTGGGTGTCAGGCCTCTGGAGCCCAGGTCCTGGACACGTAACCTAGGGGTAGGGTTTGGTCCTGGGAGAATGCCAGGCCCGACGTGCCAGTGCCAAGTGAGGCCCTGTGGAGGGCTGAGTGGAGGGCTTTGGCCTGGCGGCCCGTCTGGCTCCGGGACTTTGGGTGTGGGTGTCCTCCATAGGTGTGCTGGTCTTCAGGGGGTGTGGCGTTTTCTCCCGCCACGGGGCTTCTGCCCAGGGGTCCAATTGGTACAGTTTCCACGTGAGTGGCCCCCAGAGTCAGCCGTTGTGAATCAGGTGTCCGCCAACTGCAGCGCTACCAGGCCAGGCCACTGGGGCCGGAAGTCTGAGGAACCAGCCTAGGGTTAGGCTTAGGCCGACAGGGCACGGCAGGCCCGATCTGTCCGCGCTGACGTGGCCTCTTCCTATCGCCGAGTGGAGGGCTCGTGTCTGCAGGATCGTCTGACTCTTGCTTCCTGGGCCTGGTGGGCGCCTATCGTGGATGTGGCCCAGGGGATGCATGCAGTTGTCTCCCGCTCTGCCAGTTCAGCTCCTTTCAAAGGGCATGGTTTCCACCTGGTATCAGGGGCAATCCCGTGCGGTGAAGCTCAGGGTCCCCCCGCCTGGAGAGTTTGGGAAGCAGGCGTCTGAGGCCGGAAGCCTGAGCACCCAAGCTGGGCTTCGGGTCAGCTTGACGGTTAAGGTTAGGGCTAGGGTTAGGGTTAGGGCTGATGTCTTAGGGACGAGGCCTGTCGGATCTGGCCACACAGGCATGGCCTCCCCCAAGGCCTGAGGGTAGGGCGGGACTCAGGCCCCCCCCCCCGCCCCCGCCCCGCCTCAGGCCCAGGGTTTGGGGCCTGCAGGGGCAAAGAGAGCGGGAATAGCCTCAAGGGAGCACGCGGTCTTCGACCACTCCGAAGGGAGTAGACGGCATCCAACGAAAGGCTTTGCTCCTGGCCGAGAGGCTGAGTCCGGCCGTCAGCCCGAGGCTGCCATGCAGGGGAGGAATTGGGTGTCAGGCCTCTGGGGTCCAGGTCCTGAACACGCCACCTAGGGTTAGGGTTTGGTTCTGGGAGAGTGGCAGGCCTGACGTGCCAGTGCCAAGTGAGGCCCTGCGGAGGGCCGCGTGGAGGGCTTTGGTCCGGCGGCCCGTCTGGCTCCGGGATTTTGGGTGTGGGTGCCCTCCGTAGGTGTGACGGTCTTTCGGGTGTGTGGAGGTGTCTGCCTCCGGGGAGGGAGGGGGGGGGTTGTGGTTGGTGGGGGGATTTGGTTCCGCACGGGGCCAAATGGTAGAGTTTCCACGTAAGTGGCACCCAGAGTTCGCCGTTGCGCATAAGGTGTCCCCAAACTGCAAGGCTACCAGGACAGGCTACAGGGGACAGAAGTCTGAGGAACCGGCCTAGGGTTAGGGTTAGGCCGACAGGGCACGGCAGGCCCGATCTGCCCGCGCTGACGTGGCCTCTACCTAAGGGTGAGTGGAGGGCTTGTGTCTGCAGGATCGTCAGACTCTTGCTTCCTGGTCCTGCTGGTCGCCTGTGGCGGGTGTGGCCCAAGGGATGCAAGCAGGTGTCTCCCGCTCGGCGATTTCACCTCCTTTCCAAGGGCACGGTTTCCTCCTGGTATCAGGTGCGATGGTGCGGTCAGCTCCGGGTTCCCCCGTCTGGAGAGTTTGGGAAGCAGGCCTCTGCGGACGGAAGCCTGAGCACCCAAGCTGGGCTTCGGGTCAGCTGGAGGGTGAGAGAGAGAGAGCTAGGGTTAGGGTTAGGGGTCTGTCTTTGGGACAAGGCGTGTCGGATCTGGCGACACAGACATGGTCTCCCCCAAGGCCTGAGGGGAGGGCGCGCTCCAGGAGGCTCCTCCGGCCCTGGGTTTTGGGCCTGCTTGGGCCCAGAGAGCGGAATGGCCTCCAGGGAGCATGCTGGTTTCTACCGCTCGGAGGGTCCTAAAGAGCACCCAATGAAAACGGTTTGCTCCTGACTGAGAGGCTGAGTGCTGCCGTCAGTCGGCGGCGGCTGCCATGCCTGGGAGGAATTGGGTGTCAGGCCTCTGGAGCCCAGGTCCTGGACACGTAACCTAGGGGTAGGGTTTGGTCCTGGGAGAATGCCAGGCCCGACGTGCCAGTGCCAAGTGAGGCCCTGTGGAGGGCTGAGTGGAGGGCTTTGGCCTGGCGGCCCGTCTGGCTCCGGGACTTTGGGTGTGGGTGTCCTCCATAGGTGTGCTGGTCTTCAGGGGGTGTGGCGTTTTCTCCCGCCACGGGGCTTCTGCCCAGGGGTCCAATTGGTACAGTTTCCACGTGAGTGGCCCCCAGAGTCAGCCGTTGTGAATCAGGTGTCCGCCAACTGCAGCGCTACCAGGCCAGGCCACTGGGGCCGGAAGTCTGAGGAACCAGCCTAGGGTTAGGCTTAGGCCGACAGGGCACGGCAGGCCCGATCTGTCCGCGCTGACGTGGCCTCTTCCTATCGCCGAGTGGAGGGCTCGTGTCTGCAGGATCGTCTGACTCTTGCTTCCTGGGCCTGGTGGGCGCCTATCGTGGATGTGGCCCAGGGGATGCATGCAGTTGTCTCCCGCTCTGCCAGTTCAGCTCCTTTCAAAGGGCATGGTTTCCACCTGGTATCAGGGGCAATCCCGTGCGGTGAAGCTCAGGGTCCCCCCGCCTGGAGAGTTTGGGAAGCAGGCGTCTGAGGCCGGAAGCCTGAGCACCCAAGCTGGGCTTCGGGTCAGCTTGACGGTTAAGGTTAGGGCTAGGGTTAGGGTTAGGGCTGATGTCTTAGGGACGAGGCCTGTCGGATCTGGCCACACAGGCATGGCCTCCCCCAAGGCCTGAGGGGAGGGCGGGACTCAGGCCCCCCCCCCCCCGCCCCCGCCCCGCCTCAGGCCCAGGGTTTGGGGCCTGCAGGGGCAAAGAGAGCGGGAATAGCCTCAAGGGAGCACGCGGTCTTCGACCACTCCGAAGGGAGTAGACGGCATCCAACGAAAGGCTTTGCTCCTGGCCGAGAGGCTGAGTCCGGCCGTCAGCCCGAGGCTGCCATGCAGGGGAGGAATTGGGTGTCAGGCCTCTGGGGTCCAGGTCCTGAACACGCCACCTAGGGTTAGGGTTTGGTTCTGGGAGAGTGGCAGGCCTGACGTGCCAGTGCCAAGTGAGGCCCTGCGGAGGGCCGCGTGGAGGGTTTTGGTCCGGCGGCCCGTCTGGCTCCGGGATTTTGGGTGTGGGTGCCCTCCGTAGGTGTGACGGTCTTTCGGGTGTGTGGAGGTGTCTGCCTCCGGGGAGGGAGGGGGGGGGTTGTGGTTGGTGGGGGGATTTGGTTCCGCACGGGGCCAAATGGTAGAGTTTCCACGTAAGTGGCACCCAGAGTTCGCCGTTGCGCATAAGGTGTCCCCAAACTGCAAGGCTACCAGGACAGGCTACAGGGGACAGAAGTCTGAGGAACCGGCCTAGGGTTAGGGTTAGGCCGACAGGGCACGGCAGGCCCGATCTGCCCGCGCTGACGTGGCCTCTACCTAAGGGTGAGTGGAGGGCTTGTGTCTGCAGGATCGTCAGACTCTTGCTTCCTGGTCCTGCTGGTCGCCTGTGGCGGGTGTGGCCCAAGGGATGCAAGCAGGTGTCTCCCGCTCGGCGATTTCACCTCCTTTCCAAGGGCACGGTTTCCTCCTGGTATCAGGTGCGATGGTGCGGTCAGCTCCGGGTTCCCCCGTCTGGAGAGTTTGGGAAGCAGGCCTCTGCGGACGGAAGCCTGAGCACCCAAGCTGGGCTTCGGGTCAGCTGGAGGGTGAGAGAGAGAGAGCTAGGGTTAGGGTTAGGGGTCTGTCTTTGGGACAAGGCGTGTCGGATCTGGCGACACAGACATGGTCTCCCCCAAGGCCTGAGGGGAGGGCGCGCTCCAGGAGGCTCCTCCGGCCCTGGGTTTTGGGCCTGCTTGGGCCCAGAGAGCGGAATGGCCTCCAGGGAGCATGCTGGTTTCTACCGCTCGGAGGGTCCTAAAGAGCACCCAATGAAAACGGTTTGCTCCTGACTGAGAGGCTGAGTGCTGCCGTCAGTCGGCGGCGGCTGCCATGCCTGGGAGGAATTGGGTGTCAGGCCTCTGGAGCCCAGGTCCTGGACACGTAACCTAGGGGTAGGGTTTGGTCCTGGGAGAATGCCAGGCCCGACGTGCCAGTGCCAAGTGAGGCCCTGTGGAGGGCTGAGTGGAGGGCTTTGGCCTGGCGGCCCGTCTGGCTCCGGGACTTTGGGTGTGGGTGTCTTCCATAGGTGTGCTGGTCTTCAGGGGGTGTGGCGTTTTCTCCCGCCACGGGGCTTCTGCCCAGGGGTCCAATTGGTACAGTTTCCACGTGAGTGGCCCCCAGAGTCAGCCGTTGTGAATCAGGTGTCCGCCAACTGCAGCGCTACCAGGCCAGGCCACTGGGGCCGGAAGTCTGAGGAACCAGCCTAGGGTTAGGCTTAGGCCGACAGGGCACGGCAGGCCCGATCTGTCCGCGCTGACGTGGCCTCTTCCTATCGCCGAGTGGAGGGCTCGTGTCTGCAGGATCGTCTGACTCTTGCTTCCTGGGCCTGGTGGGCGCCTATCGTGGATGTGGCCCAGGGGATGCATGCAGTTGTCTCCCGCTCTGCCAGTTCAGCTCCTTTCAAAGGGCATGGTTTCCACCTGGTATCAGGGGCAATCCCGTGCGGTGAAGCTCAGGGTCCCCCCGCCTGGAGAGTTTGGGAAGCAGGCGTCTGAGGCCGGAAGCCTGAGCACCCAAGCTGGGCTTCGGGTCAGCTTGACGGTTAAGGTTAGGGCTAGGGTTAGGGTTAGGGCTGATGTCTTAGGGACGAGGCCTGTCGGATCTGGCCACACAGGCATGGCCTCCCCCAAGGCCTGAGGGGAGGGCGGGACTCAGGCCCCCCCCCCCGCCCCCGCCCCGCCTCAGGCCCAGGGTTTGGGGCCTGCAGGGGCAAAGAGAGCGGGAATAGCCTCAAGGGAGCACGCGGTCTTCGACCACTCCGAAGGGAGTAGACGGCATCCAACGAAAGGCTTTGCTCCTGGCCGAGAGGCTGAGTCCGGCCGTCAGCCCGAGGCTGCCATGCAGGGGAGGAATTGGGTGTCAGGCCTCTGGGGTCCAGGTCCTGAACACGCCACCTAGGGTTAGGGTTTGGTTCTGGGAGAGTGGCAGGCCTGACGTGCCAGTGCCAAGTGAGGCCCTGCGGAGGGCCGCGTGGAGGGTTTTGGTCCGGCGGCCCGTCTGGCTCCGGGATTTTGGGTGTGGGTGCCCTCCGTAGGTGTGACGGTCTTTCGGGTGTGTGGAGGTGTCTGCCTCCGGGGAGGGAGGGGGGGGGTTGTGGTTGGTGGGGGGATTTGGTTCCGCACGGGGCCAAATGGTAGAGTTTCCACGTAAGTGGCACCCAGAGTTCGCCGTTGCGCATAAGGTGTCCCCAAACTGCAAGGCTACCAGGACAGGCTACAGGGGACAGAAGTCTGAGGAACCGGCCTAGGGTTAGGGTTAGGCCGACAGGGCACGGCAGGCCCGATCTGCCCGCGCTGACGTGGCCTCTACCTAAGGGTGAGTGGAGGGCTTGTGTCTGCAGGATCGTCAGACTCTTGCTTCCTGGTCCTGCTGGTCGCCTGTGGCGGGTGTGGCCCAAGGGATGCAAGCAGGTGTCTCCCGCTCGGCGATTTCACCTCCTTTCCAAGGGCACGGTTTCCTCCTGGTATCAGGTGCGATGGTGCGGTCAGCTCCGGGTTCCCCCGTCTGGAGAGTTTGGGAAGCAGGCCTCTGCGGACGGAAGCCTGAGCACCCAAGCTGGGCTTCGGGTCAGCTGGAGGGTGAGAGAGAGAGAGCTAGGGTTAGGGTTAGGGGTCTGTCTTTGGGACAAGGCGTGTCGGATCTGGCGACACAGACATGGTCTCCCCCAAGGCCTGAGGGGAGGGCGCGCTCCAGGAGGCTCCTCCGGCCCTGGGTTTTGGGCCTGCTTGGGCCCAGAGAGCGGAATGGCCTCCAGGGAGCATGCTGGTTTCTACCGCTCGGAGGGTCCTAAAGAGCACCCAATGAAAACGGTTTGCTCCTGACTGAGAGGCTGAGTGCTGCCGTCAGTCGGCGGCGGCTGCCATGCCTGGGAGGAATTGGGTGTCAGGCCTCTGGAGCCCAGGTCCTGGACACGTAACCTAGGGGTAGGGTTTGGTCCTGGGAGAATGCCAGGCCCGACGTGCCAGTGCCAAGTGAGGCCCTGTGGAGGGCTGAGTGGAGGGCTTTGGCCTGGCGGCCCGTCTGGCTCCGGGACTTTGGGTGTGGGTGTCCTCCATAGGTGTGCTGGTCTTCAGGGGGTGTGGCGTTTTCTCCCGCCACGGGGCTTCTGCCCAGGGGTCCAATTGGTACAGTTTCCACGTGAGTGGCCCCCAGAGTCAGCCGTTGTGAATCAGGTGTCCGCCAACTGCAGCGCTACCAGGCCAGGCCACTGGGGCCGGAAGTCTGAGGAACCAGCCTAGGGTTAGGCTTAGGCCGACAGGGCACGGCAGGCCCGATCTGTCCGCGCTGACGTGGCCTCTTCCTATCGCCGAGTGGAGGGCTCGTGTCTGCAGGATCGTCTGACTCTTGCTTCCTGGGCCTGGTGGGCGCCTATCGTGGATGTGGCCCAGGGGATGCATGCAGTTGTCTCCCGCTCTGCCAGTTCAGCTCCTTTCAAAGGGCATGGTTTCCACCTGGTATCAGGGGCAATCCCGTGCGGTGAAGCTCAGGGTCCCCCCGCCTGGAGAGTTTGGGAAGCAGGCGTCTGAGGCCGGAAGCCTGAGCACCCAAGCTGGGCTTCGGGTCAGCTTGACGGTTAAGGTTAGGGCTAGGGTTAGGGTTAGGGCTGATGTCTTAGGGACGAGGCCTGTCGGATCTGGCCACACAGGCATGGCCTCCCCCAAGGCCTGAGGGGAGGGCGGGACTCAGGCCCCCCCCCCCCGCCCCCGCCCCGCCTCAGGCCCAGGGTTTGGGGCCTGCAGGGGCAAAGAGAGCGGGAATAGCCTCAAGGGAGCACGCGGTCTTCGACCACTCCGAAGGGAGTAGACGGCATCCAACGAAAGGCTTTGCTCCTGGCCGAGAGGCTGAGTCCGGCCGTCAGCCCGAGGCTGCCATGCAGGGGAGGAATTGGGTGTCAGGCCTCTGGGGTCCAGGTCCTGAACACGCCACCTAGGGTTAGGGTTTGGTTCTGGGAGAGTGGCAGGCCTGACGTGCCAGTGCCAAGTGAGGCCCTGCGGAGGGCCGCGTGGAGGGTTTTGGTCCGGCGGCCCGTCTGGCTCCGGGATTTTGGGTGTGGGTGCCCTCCGTAGGTGTGACGGTCTTTCGGGTGTGTGGAGGTGTCTGCCTCCGGGGAGGGAGGGGGGGGGTTGTGGTTGGTGGGGGGATTTGGTTCCGCACGGGGCCAAATGGTAGAGTTTCCACGTAAGTGGCACCCAGAGTTCGCCGTTGCGCATAAGGTGTCCCCAAACTGCAAGGCTACCAGGACAGGCTACAGGGGACAGAAGTCTGAGGAACCGGCCTAGGGTTAGGGTTAGGCCGACAGGGCACGGCAGGCCCGATCTGCCCGCGCTGACGTGGCCTCTACCTAAGGGTGAGTGGAGGGCTTGTGTCTGCAGGATCGTCAGACTCTTGCTTCCTGGTCCTGCTGGTCGCCTGTGGCGGGTGTGGCCCAAGGGATGCAAGCAGGTGTCTCCCGCTCGGCGATTTCACCTCCTTTCCAAGGGCACGGTTTCCTCCTGGTATCAGGTGCGATGGTGCGGTCAGCTCCGGGTTCCCCCGTCTGGAGAGTTTGGGAAGCAGGCCTCTGCGGACGGAAGCCTGAGCACCCAAGCTGGGCTTCGGGTCAGCTGGAGGGTGAGAGAGAGCGAGCTAGGGTTAGGGTTAGGGGTCTGTCTTTGGGACAAGGCGTGTCGGATCTGGCGACACAGACATGGTCTCCCCCAAGGCCTGAGGGGAGGGCGCGCTCCAGGAGGCTCCTCCGGCCCTGGGTTTTGGGCCTGCTTGGGCCCAGAGAGCGGAATGGCCTCCAGGGAGCATGCTGGTTTCTACCGCTCGGAGGGTCCTAAAGAGCACCCAATGAAAACGGTTTGCTCCTGACTGAGAGGCTGAGTGCTGCCGTCAGTCGGCGGCGGCTGCCATGCCTGGGAGGAATTGGGTGTCAGGCCTCTGGAGCCCAGGTCCTGGACACGTAACCTAGGGGTAGGGTTTGGTCCTGGGAGAATGCCAGGCCCGACGTGCCAGTGCCAAGTGAGGCCCTGTGGAGGGCTGAGTGGAGGGCTTTGGCCTGGCGGCCCGTCTGGCTCCGGGACTTTGGGTGTGGGTGTCCTCCATAGGTGTGCTGGTCTTCAGGGGGTGTGGCGTTTTCTCCCGCCACGGGGCTTCTGCCCAGGGGTCCAATTGGTACAGTTTCCACGTGAGTGGCCCCCAGAGTCAGCCGTTGTGAATCAGGTGTCCGCCAACTGCAGCGCTACCAGGCCAGGCCACTGGGGCCGGAAGTCTGAGGAACCAGCCTAGGGTTAGGCTTAGGCCGACAGGGCACGGCAGGCCCGATCTGTCCGCGCTGACGTGGCCTCTTCCTATCGCCGAGTGGAGGGCTCGTGTCTGCAGGATCGTCTGACTCTTGCTTCCTGGGCCTGGTGGGCGCCTATCGTGGATGTGGCCCAGGGGATGCATGCAGTTGTCTCCCGCTCTGCCAGTTCAGCTCCTTTCAAAGGGCATGGTTTCCACCTGGTATCAGGGGCAATCCCGTGCGGTGAAGCTCAGGGTCCCCCCGCCTGGAGAGTTTGGGAAGCAGGCGTCTGAGGCCGGAAGCCTGAGCACCCAAGCTGGGCTTCGGGTCAGCTTGACGGTTAAGGTTAGGGCTAGGGTTAGGGTTAGGGCTGATGTCTTAGGGACGAGGCCTGTCGGATCTGGCCACACAGGCATGGCCTCCCCCAAGGCCTGAGGGGAGGGCGGGACTCAGGCCCCCCCCCCCGCCCCCGCCCCACCTCAGGCCCAGGGTTTGGGGCCTGCAGGGGCAAAGAGAGCGGGAATAGCCTCAAGGGAGCACGCGGTCTTCGACCACTCCGAAGGGAGTAGACGGCATCCAACGAAAGGCTTTGCTCCTGGCCAAGAGGCTGAGTCCGGCCGTCAGCCCGAGGCTGCCATGCAGGGGAGGAATTGGGTGTCAGGCCTCTGGGGTCCAGGTCCTGAACACGCCACCTAGGGTTAGGGTTTGGTTCTGGGAGAGTGGCAGGCCTGACGTGCCAGTGCCAAGTGAGGCCCTGCGGAGGGCCGCGTGGAGGGTTTTGGTCCGGCGGCCCGTCTGGCTCCGGGATTTTGGGTGTGGGTGCCCTCCGTAGGTGTGACGGTCTTTCGGGTGTGTGGAGGTGTCTGCCTCCGGGGAGGGAGGGGGGGGGGTTGTGGTTGGTGGGGGGATTTGGTTCCGCACGGGGCCAAATGGTAGAGTTTCCACGTAAGTGGCACCCAGAGTTCGCCGTTGCGCATTAAGGTGTCCCCAAACTGCAAGGCTACCAGGACAGGCTACAGGGGACAGAAGTCTGAGGAACCGGCCTAGGGTTAGGGTTAGGCCGACAGGGCACGGCAGGCCCGATCTGCCCGCGCTGACGTGGCCTCTACCTAAGGGTGAGTGGAGGGCTTGTGTCTGCAGGATCGTCAGACTCTTGCTTCCTGGTCCTGCTGGTCGCCTGTGGCGGGTGTGGCCCAAGGATGCAAGCAGGTGTCTCCCGCTCGGCGATTTCACCTCCTTTCCAAGGGCACGGTTTCCTCCTGGTATCAGGTGCGATGGTGCGGTCAGCTCCGGGTTCCCCCGTCTGGAGAGTTTGGGAAGCAGGCCTCTGCGGACGGAAGCCTGAGCACCCAAGCTGGGCTTCGGGTCAGCTGGAGGGTGAGAGAGAGAGAGCTAGGGTTAGGGTTAGGGGTCTGTCTTTGGGACAAGGCGTGTCGGATCTGGCGACACAGACATGGTCTCCCCCAAGGCCTGAGGGGAGGGCGCGCTCCAGGAGGCTCCTCCGGCCCTGGGTTTTGGGCCTGCTTGGGCCCAGAGAGCGGAATGGCCTCCAGGGAGCATGCTGGTTTCTACCGCTCGGAGGGTCCTAAAGAGCACCCAATGAAAACGGTTTGCTCCTGACTGAGAGGCTGAGTGCTGCCGTCAGTCGGCGGCGGCTGCCATGCCTGGGAGGAATTGGGTGTCAGGCCTCTGGAGCCCAGGTCCTGGACACGTAACCTAGGGGTAGGGTTTGGTCCTGGGAGAATGCCAGGCCCGACGTGCCAGTGCCAAGTGAGGCCCTGTGGAGGGCTGAGTGGAGGGCTTTGGCCTGGCGGCCCGTCTGGCTCCGGGACTTTGGGTGTGGGTGTCCTCCATAGGTGTGCTGGTCTTCAGGGGGTGTGGCGTTTTCTCCCGCCACGGGGCTTCTGCCCAGGGGTCCAATTGGTACAGTTTCCACGTGAGTGGCCCCCAGAGTCAGCCGTTGTGAATCAGGTGTCCGCCAACTGCAGCGCTACCAGGCCAGGCCACTGGGGCCGGAAGTCTGAGGAACCAGCCTAGGGTTAGGCTTAGGCCGACAGGGCACGGCAGGCCCGATCTGTCCGCGCTGACGTGGCCTCTTCCTATCGCCGAGTGGAGGGCTCGTGTCTGCAGGATCGTCTGACTCTTGCTTCCTGGGCCTGGTGGGCGCCTATCGTGGATGTGGCCCAGGGGATGCATGCAGTTGTCTCCCGCTCTGCCAGTTCAGCTCCTTTCAAAGGGCATGGTTTCCACCTGGTATCAGGGGCAATCCCGTGCGGTGAAGCTCAGGGTCCCCCCGCCTGGAGAGTTTGGGAAGCAGGCGTCTGAGGCCGGAAGCCTGAGCACCCAAGCTGGGCTTCGGGTCAGCTTGACGGTTAAGGTTAGGGCTAGGGTTAGGGTTAGGGCTGATGTCTTAGGGACGAGGCCTGTCGGATCTGGCCACACAGGCATGGCCTCCCCCAAGGCCTGAGGGGAGGGCGGGACTCAGGCCCCCCCCCCCCCGCCCCCGCCCCGCCTCAGGCCCAGGGTTTGGGGCCTGCAGGGGCAAAGAGAGCGGGAATAGCCTCAAGGGAGCACGCGGTCTTCGACCACTCCGAAGGGAGTAGACGGCATCCAACGAAAGGCTTTGCTCCTGGCCGAGAGGCTGAGTCCGGCCGTCAGCCCGAGGCTGCCATGCAGGGGAGGAATTGGGTGTCAGGCCTCTGGGGTCCAGGTCCTGAACACGCCACCTAGGGTTAGGGTTTGGTTCTGGGAGAGTGGCAGGCCTGACGTGCCAGTGCCAAGTGAGGCCCTGCGGAGGGCCGCGTGGAGGGTTTTGGTCCGGCGGCCCGTCTGGCTCCGGGATTTTGGGTGTGGGTGCCCTCCGTAGGTGTGACGGTCTTTCGGGTGTGTGGAGGTGTCTGCCTCCGGGGAGGGAGGGGGGGGGGTTGTGGTTGGTGGGGGGATTTGGTTCCGCACGGGGCCAAATGGTAGAGTTTCCACGTAAGTGGCACCCAGAGTTCGCCGTTGCGCATAAGGTGTCCCCAAACTGCAAGGCTACCAGGACAGGCTACAGGGGACAGAAGTCTGAGGAACCGGCCTAGGGTTAGGGTTAGGCCGACAGGGCACGGCAGGCCCGATCTGCCCGCGCTGACGTGGCCTCTACCTAAGGGTGAGTGGAGGGCTTGTGTCTGCAGGATCGTCAGACTCTTGCTTCCTGGTCCTGCTGGTCGCCTGTGGCGGGTGTGGCCCAAGGGATGCAAGCAGGTGTCTCCCGCTCGGCGATTTCACCTCCTTTCCAAGGGCACGGTTTCCTCCTGGTATCAGGTGCGATGGTGCGGTCAGCTCCGGGTTCCCCCGTCTGGAGAGTTTGGGAAGCAGGCCTCTGCGGACGGAAGCCTGAGCACCCAAGCTGGGCTTCGGGTCAGCTGGAGGGTGAGAGAGAGAGAGCTAGGGTTAGGGTTAGGGGTCTGTCTTTGGGACAAGGCGTGTCGGATCTGGCGACACAGACATGGTCTCCCCCAAGGCCTGAGGGGAGGGCGCGCTCCAGGAGGCTCCTCCGGCCCTGGGTTTTGGGCCTGCTTGGGCCCAGAGAGCGGAATGGCCTCCAGGGAGCATGCTGGTTTCTACCGCTCGGAGGGTCCTAAAGAGCACCCAATGAAAACGGTTTGCTCCTGACTGAGAGGCTGAGTGCTGCCGTCAGTCGGCGGCGGCTGCCATGCCTGGGAGGAATTGGGTGTCAGGCCTCTGGAGCCCAGGTCCTGGACACGTAACCTAGGGGTAGGGTTTGGTCCTGGGAGAATGCCAGGCCCGACGTGCCAGTGCCAAGTGAGGCCCTGTGGAGGGCTGAGTGGAGGGCTTTGGCCTGGCGGCCCGTCTGGCTCCGGGACTTTGGGTGTGGGTGTCCTCCATAGGTGTGCTGGTCTTCAGGGGGTGTGGCGTTTTCTCCCGCCACGGGGCTTCTGCCCAGGGGTCCAATTGGTACAGTTTCCACGTGAGTGGCCCCCAGAGTCAGCCGTTGTGAATCAGGTGTCCGCCAACTGCAGCGCTACCAGGCCAGGCCACTGGGGCCGGAAGTCTGAGGAACCAGCCTAGGGTTAGGCTTAGGCCGACAGGGCACGGCAGGCCCGATCTGTCCGCGCTGACGTGGCCTCTTCCTATCGCCGAGTGGAGGGCTCGTGTCTGCAGGATCGTCTGACTCTTGCTTCCTGGGCCTGGTGGGCGCCTATCGTGGATGTGGCCCAGGGGATGCATGCAGTTGTCTCCCGCTCTGCCAGTTCAGCTCCTTTCAAAGGGCATGGTTTCCACCTGGTATCAGGGGCAATCCCGTGCGGTGAAGCTCAGGGTCCCCCCGCCTGGAGAGTTTGGGAAGCAGGCGTCTGAGGCCGGAAGCCTGAGCACCCAAGCTGGGCTTCGGGTCAGCTTGACGGTTAAGGTTAGGGCTAGGGTTAGGGTTAGGGCTGATGTCTTAGGGACGAGGCCTGTCGGATCTGGCCACACAGGCATGGCCTCCCCCAAGGCCTGAGGGGAGGGCGGGACTCAGGCCCCCCCCCCCCCGCCCCCGCCCCGCCTCAGGCCCAGGGTTTGGGGCCTGCAGGGGCAAAGAGAGCGGGAATAGCCTCAAGGGAGCACGCGGTCTTCGACCACTCCGAAGGGAGTAGACGGCATCCAACGAAAGGCTTTGCTCCTGGCCGAGAGGCTGAGTCCGGCCGTCAGCCCGAGGCTGCCATGCAGGGGAGGAATTGGGTGTCAGGCCTCTGGGGTCCAGGTCCTGAACACGCCACCTAGGGTTAGGGTTTGGTTCTGGGAGAGTGGCAGGCCTGACGTGCCAGTGCCAAGTGAGGCCCTGCGGAGGGCCGCGTGGAGGGTTTTGGTCCGGCGGCCCGTCTGGCTCCGGGATTTTGGGTGTGGGTGCCCTCCGTAGGTGTGACGGTCTTTCGGGTGTGTGGAGGTGTCTGCCTCCGGGGAGGGAGGGGGGGGGGTTGTGGTTGGTGGGGGGATTTGGTTCCGCACGGGGCCAAATGGTAGAGTTTCCACGTAAGTGGCACCCAGAGTTCGCCGTTGCGCATAAGGTGTCCCCAAACTGCAAGGCTACCAGGACAGGCTACAGGGGACAGAAGTCTGAGGAACCGGCCTAGGGTTAGGGTTAGGCCGACAGGGCACGGCAGGCCCGATCTGCCCGCGCTGACGTGGCCTCTACCTAAGGGTGAGTGGAGGGCTTGTGTCTGCAGGATCGTCAGACTCTTGCTTCCTGGTCCTGCTGGTCGCCTGTGGCGGGTGTGGCCCAAGGGATGCAAGCAGGTGTCTCCCGCTCGGCGATTTCACCTCCTTTCCAAGGGCACGGTTTCCTCCTGGTATCAGGTGCGATGGTGCGGTCAGCTCCGGGTTCCCCCGTCTGGAGAGTTTGGGAAGCAGGCCTCTGCGGACGGAAGCCTGAGCACCCAAGCTGGGCTTCGGGTCAGCTGGAGGGTGAGAGAGAGAGAGCTAGGGTTAGGGTTAGGGGTCTGTCTTTGGGACAAGGCGTGTCGGATCTGGCGACACAGACATGGTCTCCCCCAAGGCCTGAGGGGAGGGCGCGCTCCAGGAGGCTCCTCCGGCCCTGGGTTTTGGGCCTGCTTGGGCCCAGAGAGCGGAATGGCCTCCAGGGAGCATGCTGGTTTCTACCGCTCGGAGGGTCCTAAAGAGCACCCAATGAAAACGGTTTGCTCCTGCTGAGAGGCTGAGTGCTGCCGTCAGTCGGCGGCGGCTGCCATGCCTGGGAGGAATTGGGTGTCAGGCCTCTGGAGCCCAGGTCCTGGACACGTAACCTAGGGGTAGGGTTTGGTCCTGGGAGAATGCCAGGCCCGACGTGCCAGTGCCAAGTGAGGCCCTGTGGAGGGCTGAGTGGAGGGCTTTGGCCTGGCGGCCCGTCTGGCTCCGGGACTTTGGGTGTGGGTGTCCTCCATAGGTGTGCTGGTCTTCAGGGGGTGTGGCGTTTTCTCCCGCCACGGGGCTTCTGCCCAGGGGTCCAATTGGTACAGTTTCCACGTGAGTGGCCCCCAGAGTCAGCCGTTGTGAATCAGGTGTCCGCCAACTGCAGCGCTACCAGGCCAGGCCACTGGGGCCGGAAGTCTGAGGAACCAGCCTAGGGTTAGGCTTAGGCCGACAGGGCACGGCAGGCCCGATCTGTCCGCGCTGACGTGGCCTCTTCCTATCGCCGAGTGGAGGGCTCGTGTCTGCAGGATCGTCTGACTCTTGCTTCCTGGGCCTGGTGGGCGCCTATCGTGGATGTGGCCCAGGGGATGCATGCAGTTGTCTCCCGCTCTGCCAGTTCAGCTCCTTTCAAAGGGCATGGTTTCCACCTGGTATCAGGGGCAATCCCGTGCGGTGAAGCTCAGGGTCCCCCCGCCTGGAGAGTTTGGGAAGCAGGCGTCTGAGGCCGGAAGCCTGAGCACCCAAGCTGGGCTTCGGGTCAGCTTGACGGTTAAGGTTAGGGCTAGGGTTAGGGTTAGGGCTGATGTCTTAGGGACGAGGCCTGTCGGATCTGGCCACACAGGCATGGCCTCCCCCAAGGCCTGAGGGGAGGGCGGGACTCAGGCCCCCCCCCCCCCGCCCCCGCCCCGCCTCAGGCCCAGGGTTTGGGGCCTGCAGGGGCAAAGAGAGCGGGAATAGCCTCAAGGGAGCACGCGGTCTTCGACCACTCCGAAGGGAGTAGACGGCATCCAACGAAAGGCTTTGCTCCTGGCCGAGAGGCTGAGTCCGGCCGTCAGCCCGAGGCTGCCATGCAGGGGAGGAATTGGGTGTCAGGCCTCTGGGGTCCAGGTCCTGAACACGCCACCTAGGGTTAGGGTTTGGTTCTGGGAGAGTGGCAGGCCTGACGTGCCAGTGCCAAGTGAGGCCCTGCGGAGGGCCGCGTGGAGGGTTTTGGTCCGGCGGCCCGTCTGGCTCCGGGATTTTGGGTGTGGGTGCCCTCCGTAGGTGTGACGGTCTTTCGGGTGTGTGGAGGTGTCTGCCTCCGGGGAGGGAGGGGGGGGGGTTGTGGTTGGTGGGGGGATTTGGTTCCGCACGGGGCCAAATGGTAGAGTTTCCACGTAAGTGGCACCCAGAGTTCGCCGTTGCGCATAAGGTGTCCCCAAACTGCAAGGCTACCAGGACAGGCTACAGGGGACAGAAGTCTGAGGAACCGGCCTAGGGTTAGGGTTAGGCCGACAGGGCACGGCAGGCCCGATCTGCCCGCGCTGACGTGGCCTCTACCTAAGGGTGAGTGGAGGGCTTGTGTCTGCAGGATCGTCAGACTCTTGCTTCCTGGTCCTGCTGGTCGCCTGTGGCGGGTGTGGCCCAAGGGATGCAAGCAGGTGTCTCCCGCTCGGCGATTTCACCTCCTTTCCAAGGGCACGGTTTCCTCCTGGTATCAGGTGCGATGGTGCGGTCAGCTCCGGGTTCCCCCGTCTGGAGAGTTTGGGAAGCAGGCCTCTGCGGACGGAAGCCTGAGCACCCAAGCTGGGCTTCGGGTCAGCTGGAGGGTGAGAGAGAGAGAGCTAGGGTTAGGGTTAGGGGTCTGTCTTTGGGACAAGGCGTGTCGGATCTGGCGACACAGACATGGTCTCCCCCAAGGCCTGAGGGGAGGGCGCGCTCCAGGAGGCTCCTCCGGCCCTGGGTTTTGGGCCTGCTTGGGCCCAGAGAGCGGAATGGCCTCCAGGGAGCATGCTGGTTTCTACCGCTCGGAGGGTCCTAAAGAGCACCCAATGAAAACGGTTTGCTCCTGACTGAGAGGCTGAGTGCTGCCGTCAGTCGGCGGCGGCTGCCATGCCTGGGAGGAATTGGGTGTCAGGCCTCTGGAGCCCAGGTCCTGGACACGTAACCTAGGGGTAGGGTTTGGTCCTGGGAGAATGCCAGGCCCGACGTGCCAGTGCCAAGTGAGGCCCTGTGGAGGGCTGAGTGGAGGGCTTTGGCCTGGCGGCCCGTCTGGCTCCGGGACTTTGGGTGTGGGTGTCCTCCATAGGTGTGCTGGTCTTCAGGGGGTGTGGCGTTTTCTCCCGCCACGGGGCTTCTGCCCAGGGGTCCAATTGGTACAGTTTCCACGTGAGTGGCCCCCAGAGTCAGCCGTTGTGAATCAGGTGTCCGCCAACTGCAGCGCTACCAGGCCAGGCCACTGGGGCCGGAAGTCTGAGGAACCAGCCTAGGGTTAGGCTTAGGCCGACAGGGCACGGCAGGCCCGATCTGTCCGCGCTGACGTGGCCTCTTCCTATCGCCGAGTGGAGGGCTCGTGTCTGCAGGATCGTCTGACTCTTGCTTCCTGGGCCTGGTGGGCGCCTATCGTGGATGTGGCCCAGGGGATGCATGCAGTTGTCTCCCGCTCTGCCAGTTCAGCTCCTTTCAAAGGGCATGGTTTCCACCTGGTATCAGGGGCAATCCCGTGCGGTGAAGCTCAGGGTCCCCCCGCCTGGAGAGTTTGGGAAGCAGGCGTCTGAGGCCGGAAGCCTGAGCACCCAAGCTGGGCTTCGGGTCAGCTTGACGGTTAAGGTTAGGGCTAGGGTTAGGGTTAGGGCTGATGTCTTAGGGACGAGGCCTGTCGGATCTGGCCACACAGGCATGGCCTCCCCCAAGGCCTGAGGGGAGGGCGGGACTCAGGCCCCCCCCCCCCGCCCCCGCCCCGCCTCAGGCCCAGGGTTTGGGGCCTGCAGGGGCAAAGAGAGCGGGAATAGCCTCAAGGGAGCACGCGGTCTTCGACCACTCCGAAGGGAGTAGACGGCATCCAACGAAAGGCTTTGCTCCTGGCCGAGAGGCTGAGTCCGGCCGTCAGCCCGAGGCTGCCATGCAGGGGAGGAATTGGGTGTCAGGCCTCTGGGGTCCAGGTCCTGAACACGCCACCTAGGGTTAGGGTTTGGTTCTGGGAGAGTGGCAGGCCTGACGTGCCAGTGCCAAGTGAGGCCCTGCGGAGGGCCGCGTGGAGGGTTTTGGTCCGGCGGCCCGTCTGGCTCCGGGATTTTGGGTGTGGGTGCCCTCCGTAGGTGTGACGGTCTTTCGGGTGTGTGGAGGTGTCTGCCTCCGGGGAGGGAGGGGGGGGGTTGTGGTTGGTGGGGGGATTTGGTTCCGCACGGGGCCAAATGGTAGAGTTTCCACGTAAGTGGCACCCAGAGTTCGCCGTTGCGCATAAGGTGTCCCCAAACTGCAAGGCTACCAGGACAGGCTACAGGGGACAGAAGTCTGAGGAACCGGCCTAGGGTTAGGGTTAGGCCGACAGGGCACGGCAGGCCCGATCTGCCCGCGCTGACGTGGCCTCTACCTAAGGGTGAGTGGAGGGCTTGTGTCTGCAGGATCGTCAGACTCTTGCTTCCTGGTCCTGCTGGTCGCCTGTGGCGGGTGTGGCCCAAGGGATGCAAGCAGGTGTCTCCCGCTCGGCGATTTCACCTCCTTTCCAAGGGCACGGTTTCCTCCTGGTATCAGGTGCGATGGTGCGGTCAGCTCCGGGTTCCCCCGTCTGGAGAGTTTGGGAAGCAGGCCTCTGCGGACGGAAGCCTGAGCACCCAAGCTGGGCTTCGGGTCAGCTGGAGGGTGAGAGAGAGAGAGCTAGGGTTAGGGTTAGGGGTCTGTCTTTGGGACAAGGCGTGTCGGATCTGGCGACACAGACATGGTCTCCCCCAAGGCCTGAGGGGAGGGCGCGCTCCAGGAGGCTCCTCCGGCCCTGGGTTTTGGGCCTGCTTGGGCCCAGAGAGCGGAATGGCCTCCAGGGAGCATGCTGGTTTCTACCGCTCGGAGGGTCCTAAAGAGCACCCAATGAAAACGGTTTGCTCCTGACTGAGAGGCTGAGTGCTGCCGTCAGTCGGCGGCGGCTGCCATGCCTGGGAGGAATTGGGTGTCAGGCCTCTGGAGCCCAGGTCCTGGACACGTAACCTAGGGGTAGGGTTTGGTCCTGGGAGAATGCCAGGCCCGACGTGCCAGTGCCAAGTGAGGCCCTGTGGAGGGCTGAGTGGAGGGCTTTGGCCTGGCGGCCCGTCTGGCTCCGGGACTTTGGGTGTGGGTGTCCTCCATAGGTGTGCTGGTCTTCAGGGGGTGTGGCGTTTTCTCCCGCCACGGGGCTTCTGCCCAGGGGTCCAATTGGTACAGTTTCCACGTGAGTGGCCCCCAGAGTCAGCCGTTGTGAATCAGGTGTCCGCCAACTGCAGCGCTACCAGGCCAGGCCACTGGGGCCGGAAGTCTGAGGAACCAGCCTAGGGTTAGGCTTAGGCCGACAGGGCACGGCAGGCCCGATCTGTCCGCGCTGACGTGGCCTCTTCCTATCGCCGAGTGGAGGGCTCGTGTCTGCAGGATCGTCTGACTCTTGCTTCCTGGGCCTGGTGGGCGCCTATCGTGGATGTGGCCCAGGGGATGCATGCAGTTGTCTCCCGCTCTGCCAGTTCAGCTCCTTTCAAAGGGCATGGTTTCCACCTGGTATCAGGGGCAATCCCGTGCGGTGAAGCTCAGGGTCCCCCCGCCTGGAGAGTTTGGGAAGCAGGCGTCTGAGGCCGGAAGCCTGAGCACCCAAGCTGGGCTTCGGGTCAGCTTGACGGTTAAGGTTAGGGCTAGGGTTAGGGTTAGGGCTGATGTCTTAGGGACGAGGCCTGTCGGATCTGGCCACACAGGCATGGCCTCCCCCAAGGCCTGAGGGGAGGGCGGGACACAGGCCCCCCCCCCCCCGCCCCCGCCCCGCCTCAGGCCCAGGGTTTGGGGCCTGCAGGGGCAAAGAGAGCGGGAATAGCCTCAAGGGAGCACGCGGTCTTCGACCACTCCGAAGGGAGTAGACGGCATCCAACGAAAGGCTTTGCTCCTGGCCGAGAGGCTGAGTCCGGCCGTCAGCCCGAGGCTGCCATGCAGGGGAGGAATTGGGTGTCAGGCCTCTGGGGTCCAGGTCCTGAACACGCCACCTAGGGTTAGGGTTTGGTTCTGGGAGAGTGGCAGGCCTGACGTGCCAGTGCCAAGTGAGGCCCTGCGGAGGGCCGCGTGGAGGGTTTTGGTCCGGCGGCCCGTCTGGCTCCGGGATTTTGGGTGTGGGTGCCCTCCGTAGGTGTGACGGTCTTTCGGGTGTGTGGAGGTGTCTGCCTCCGGGGAGGGAGGGGGGGGGGTTGTGGTTGGTGGGGGGATTTGGTTCCGCACGGGGCCAAATGGTAGAGTTTCCACGTAAGTGGCACCCAGAGTTCGCCGTTGCGCATAAGGTGTCCCCAAACTGCAAGGCTACCAGGACAGGCTACAGGGGACAGAAGTCTGAGGAACCGGCCTAGGGTTAGGGTTAGGCCGACAGGGCACGGCAGGCCCGATCTGCCCGCGCTGACGTGGCCTCTACCTAAGGGTGAGTGGAGGGCTTGTGTCTGCAGGATCGTCAGACTCTTGCTTCCTGGTCCTGCTGGTCGCCTGTGGCGGGTGTGGCCCAAGGGATGCAAGCAGGTGTCTCCCGCTCGGCGATTTCACCTCCTTTCCAAGGGCACGGTTTCCTCCTGGTATCAGGTGCGATGGTGCGGTCAGCTCCGGGTTCCCCCGTCTGGAGAGTTTGGGAAGCAGGCCTCTGCGGACGGAAGCCTGAGCACCCAAGCTGGGCTTCGGGTCAGCTGGAGGGTGAGAGAGAGAGAGCTAGGGTTAGGGTTAGGGGTCTGTCTTTGGGACAAGGCGTGTCGGATCTGGCGACACAGACATGGTCTCCCCCAAGGCCTGAGGGGAGGGCGCGCTCCAGGAGGCTCCTCCGGCCCTGGGTTTTGGGCCTGCTTGGGCCCAGAGAGCGGAATGGCCTCCAGGGAGCATGCTGGTTTCTACCGCTCGGAGGGTCCTAAAGAGCACCCAATGAAAACGGTTTGCTCCTGACTGAGAGGCTGAGTGCTGCCGTCAGTCGGCGGCGGCTGCCATGCCTGGGAGGAATTGGGTGTCAGGCCTCTGGAGCCCAGGTCCTGGACACGTAACCTAGGGGTAGGGTTTGGTCCTGGGAGAATGCCAGGCCCGACGTGCCAGTGCCAAGTGAGGCCCTGTGGAGGGCTGAGTGGAGGGCTTTGGCCTGGCGGCCCGTCTGGCTCCGGGACTTTGGGTGTGGGTGTCCTCCATAGGTGTGCTGGTCTTCAGGGGGTGTGGCGTTTTCTCCCGCCACGGGGCTTCTGCCCAGGGGTCCAATTGGTACAGTTTCCACGTGAGTGGCCCCCAGAGTCAGCCGTTGTGAATCAGGTGTCCGCCAACTGCAGCGCTACCAGGCCAGGCCACTGGGGCCGGAAGTCTGAGGAACCAGCCTAGGGTTAGGCTTAGGCCGACAGGGCACGGCAGGCCCGATCTGTCCGCGCTGACGTGGCCTCTTCCTATCGCCGAGTGGAGGGCTCGTGTCTGCAGGATCGTCTGACTCTTGCTTCCTGGGCCTGGTGGGCGCCTATCGTGGATGTGGCCCAGGGGATGCATGCAGTTGTCTCCCGCTCTGCCAGTTCAGCTCCTTTCAAAGGGCATGGTTTCCACCTGGTATCAGGGGCAATCCCGTGCGGTGAAGCTCAGGGTCCCCCCGCCTGGAGAGTTTGGGAAGCAGGCGTCTGAGGCCGGAAGCCTGAGCACCCAAGCTGGGCTTCGGGTCAGCTTGACGGTTAAGGTTAGGGCTAGGGTTAGGGTTAGGGCTGATGTCTTAGGGACGAGGCCTGTCGGATCTGGCCACACAGGCATGGCCTCCCCCAAGGCCTGAGGGGAGGGCGGGACTCAGGCCCCCCCCCCGCCCCCGCCCCGCCTCAGGCCCAGGGTTTGGGGCCTGCAGGGGCAAAGAGAGCGGGAATAGCCTCAAGGGAGCACGCGGTCTTCGACCACTCCGAAGGGAGTAGACGGCATCCAACGAAAGGCTTTGCTCCTGGCCGAGAGGCTGAGTCCGGCCGTCAGCCCGAGGCTGCCATGCAGGGGAGGAATTGGGTGTCAGGCCTCTGGGGTCCAGGTCCTGAACACGCCACCTAGGGTTAGGGTTTGGTTCTGGGAGAGTGGCAGGCCTGACGTGCCAGTGCCAAGTGAGGCCCTGCGGAGGGCCGCGTGGAGGGTTTTGGTCCGGCGGCCCGTCTGGCTCCGGGATTTTGGGTGTGGGTGCCCTCCGTAGGTGTGACGGTCTTTCGGGTGTGTGGAGGTGTCTGCCTCCGGGGAGGGAGGGGGGGGGGTTGTGGTTGGTGGGGGGATTTGGTTCCGCACGGGGCCAAATGGTAGAGTTTCCACGTAAGTGGCACCCAGAGTTCGCCGTTGCGCATAAGGTGTCCCCAAACTGCAAGGCTACCAGGACAGGCTACAGGGGACAGAAGTCTGAGGAACCGGCCTAGGGTTAGGGTTAGGCCGACAGGGCACGGCAGGCCCGATCTGCCCGCGCTGACGTGGCCTCTACCTAAGGGTGAGTGGAGGGCTTGTGTCTGCAGGATCGTCAGACTCTTGCTTCCTGGTCCTGCTGGTCGCCTGTGGCGGGTGTGGCCCAAGGGATGCAAGCAGGTGTCTCCCGCTCGGCGATTTCACCTCCTTTCCAAGGGCACGGTTTCCTCCTGGTATCAGGTGCGATGGTGCGGTCAGCTCCGGGTTCCCCCGTCTGGAGAGTTTGGGAAGCAGGCCTCTGCGGACGGAAGCCTGAGCACCCAAGCTGGGCTTCGGGTCAGCTGGAGGGTGAGAGAGAGAGAGCTAGGGTTAGGGTTAGGGGTCTGTCTTTGGGACAAGGCGTGTCGGATCTGGCGACACAGACATGGTCTCCCCCAAGGCCTGAGGGGAGGGCGCGCTCCAGGAGGCTCCTCCGGCCCTGGGTTTTGGGCCTGCTTGGGCCCAGAGAGCGGAATGGCCTCCAGGGAGCATGCTGGTTTCTACCGCTCGGAGGGTCCTAAAGAGCACCCAATGAAAACGGTTTGCTCCTGACTGAGAGGCTGAGTGCTGCCGTCAGTCGGCGGCGGCTGCCATGCCTGGGAGGAATTGGGTGTCAGGCCTCTGGAGCCCAGGTCCTGGACACGTAACCTAGGGGTAGGGTTTGGTCCTGGGAGAATGCCAGGCCCGACGTGCCAGTGCCAAGTGAGGCCCTGTGGAGGGCTGAGTGGAGGGCTTTGGCCTGGCGGCCCGTCTGGCTCCGGGACTTTGGGTGTGGGTGTCCTCCATAGGTGTGCTGGTCTTCAGGGGGTGTGGCGTTTTCTCCCGCCACGGGGCTTCTGCCCAGGGGTCCAATTGGTACAGTTTCCACGTGAGTGGCCCCCAGAGTCAGCCGTTGTGAATCAGGTGTCCGCCAACTGCAGCGCTACCAGGCCAGGCCACTGGGGCCGGAAGTCTGAGGAACCAGCCTAGGGTTAGGCTTAGGCCGACAGGGCACGGCAGGCCCGATCTGTCCGCGCTGACGTGGCCTCTTCCTATCGCCGAGTGGAGGGCTCGTGTCTGCAGGATCGTCTGACTCTTGCTTCCTGGGCCTGGTGGGCGCCTATCGTGGATGTGGCCCAGGGGATGCATGCAGTTGTCTCCCGCTCTGCCAGTTCAGCTCCTTTCAAAGGGCATGGTTTCCACCTGGTATCAGGGGCAATCCCGTGCGGTGAAGCTCAGGGTCCCCCCGCCTGGAGAGTTTGGGAAGCAGGCGTCTGAGGCCGGAAGCCTGAGCACCCAAGCTGGGCTTCGGGTCAGCTTGACGGTTAAGGTTAGGGCTAGGGTTAGGGTTAGGGCTGATGTCTTAGGGACGAGGCCTGTCGGATCTGGCCACACAGGCATGGCCTCCCCCAAGGCCTGAGGGGAGGGCGGGACTCAGGCCCCCCCCCCCCCGCCCCCGCCCCGCCTCAGGCCCAGGGTTTGGGGCCTGCAGGGGCAAAGAGAGCGGGAATAGCCTCAAGGGAGCACGCGGTCTTCGACCACTCCGAAGGGAGTAGACGGCATCCAACGAAAGGCTTTGCTCCTGGCCGAGAGGCTGAGTCCGGCCGTCAGCCCGAGGCTGCCATGCAGGGGAGGAATTGGGTGTCAGGCCTCTGGGGTCCAGGTCCTGAACACGCCACCTAGGGTTAGGGTTTGGTTCTGGGAGAGTGGCAGGCCTGACGTGCCAGTGCCAAGTGAGGCCCTGCGGAGGGCCGCGTGGAGGGTTTTGGTCCGGCGGCCCGTCTGGCTCCGGGATTTTGGGTGTGGGTGCCCTCCGTAGGTGTGACGGTCTTTCGGGTGTGTGGAGGTGTCTGCCTCCGGGGAGGGAGGGGGGGGGGTTGTGGTTGGTGGGGGGATTTGGTTCCGCACGGGGCCAAATGGTAGAGTTTCCACGTAAGTGGCACCCAGAGTTCGCCGTTGCGCATAAGGTGTCCCCAAACTGCAAGGCTACCAGGACAGGCTACAGGGGACAGAAGTCTGAGGAACCGGCCTAGGGTTAGGGTTAGGCCGACAGGGCACGGCAGGCCCGATCTGCCCGCGCTGACGTGGCCTCTACCTAAGGGTGAGTGGAGGGCTTGTGTCTGCAGGATCGTCAGACTCTTGCTTCCTGGTCCTGCTGGTCGCCTGTGGCGGGTGTGGCCCAAGGGATGCAAGCAGGTGTCTCCCGCTCGGCGATTTCACCTCCTTTCCAAGGGCACGGTTTCCTCCTGGTATCAGGTGCGATGGTGCGGTCAGCTCCGGGTTCCCCCGTCTGGAGAGTTTGGGAAGCAGGCCTCTGCGGACGGAAGCCTGAGCACCCAAGCTGGGCTTCGGGTCAGCTGGAGGGTGAGAGAGAGAGAGCTAGGGTTAGGGTTAGGGGTCTGTCTTTGGGACAAGGCGTGTCGGATCTGGCGACACAGACATGGTCTCCCCCAAGGCCTGAGGGGAGGGCGCGCTCCAGGAGGCTCCTCCGGCCCTGGGTTTTGGGCCTGCTTGGGCCCAGAGAGCGGAATGGCCTCCAGGGAGCATGCTGGTTTCTACCGCTCGGAGGGTCCTAAAGAGCACCCAATGAAAACGGTTTGCTCCTGACTGAGAGGCTGAGTGCTGCCGTCAGTCGGCGGCGGCTGCCATGCCTGGGAGGAATTGGGTGTCAGGCCTCTGGAGCCCAGGTCCTGGACACGTAACCTAGGGGTAGGGTTTGGTCCTGGGAGAATGCCAGGCCCGACGTGCCAGTGCCAAGTGAGGCCCTGTGGAGGGCTGAGTGGAGGGCTTTGGCCTGGCGGCCCGTCTGGCTCCGGGACTTTGGGTGTGGGTGTCCTCCATAGGTGTGCTGGTCTTCAGGGGGTGTGGCGTTTTCTCCCGCCACGGGGCTTCTGCCCAGGGGTCCAATTGGTACAGTTTCCACGTGAGTGGCCCCCAGAGTCAGCCGTTGTGAATCAGGTGTCCGCCAACTGCAGCGCTACCAGGCCAGGCCACTGGGGCCGGAAGTCTGAGGAACCAGCCTAGGGTTAGGCTTAGGCCGACAGGGCACGGCAGGCCCGATCTGTCCGCGCTGACGTGGCCTCTTCCTATCGCCGAGTGGAGGGCTCGTGTCTGCAGGATCGTCTGACTCTTGCTTCCTGGGCCTGGTGGGCGCCTATCGTGGATGTGGCCCAGGGGATGCATGCAGTTGTCTCCCGCTCTGCCAGTTCAGCTCCTTTCAAAGGGCATGGTTTCCACCTGGTATCAGGGGCAATCCCGTGCGGTGAAGCTCAGGGTCCCCCCGCCTGGAGAGTTTGGGAAGCAGGCGTCTGAGGCCGGAAGCCTGAGCACCCAAGCTGGGCTTCGGGTCAGCTTGACGGTTAAGGTTAGGGCTAGGGTTAGGGTTAGGGCTGATGTCTTAGGGACGAGGCCTGTCGGATCTGGCCACACAGGCATGGCCTCCCCCAAGGCCTGAGGGGAGGGCGGGACTCAGGCCCCCCCCCCCGCCCCCGCCCCGCCTCAGGCCCAGGGTTTGGGGCCTGCAGGGGCAAAGAGAGCGGGAATAGCCTCAAGGGAGCACGCGGTCTTCGACCACTCCGAAGGGAGTAGACGGCATCCAACGAAAGGCTTTGCTCCTGGCCGAGAGGCTGAGTCCGGCCGTCAGCCCGAGGCTGCCATGCAGGGGAGGAATTGGGTGTCAGGCCTCTGGGGTCCAGGTCCTGAACACGCCACCTAGGGTTAGGGTTTGGTTCTGGGAGAGTGGCAGGCCTGACGTGCCAGTGCCAAGTGAGGCCCTGCGGAGGGCCGCGTGGAGGGTTTTGGTCCGGCGGCCCGTCTGGCTCCGGGATTTTGGGTGTGGGTGCCCTCCGTAGGTGTGACGGTCTTTCGGGTGTGTGGAGGTGTCTGCCTCCGGGGAGGGAGGGGGGGGGGTTGTGGTTGGTGGGGGGATTTGGTTCCGCACGGGGCCAAATGGTAGAGTTTCCACGTAAGTGGCACCCAGAGTTCGCCGTTGCGCATAAGGTGTCCCCAAACTGCAAGGCTACCAGGACAGGCTACAGGGGACAGAAGTCTGAGGAACCGGCCTAGGGTTAGGGTTAGGCCGACAGGGCACGGCAGGCCCGATCTGCCCGCGCTGACGTGGCCTCTACCTAAGGGTGAGTGGAGGGCTTGTGTCTGCAGGATCGTCAGACTCTTGCTTCCTGGTCCTGCTGGTCGCCTGTGGCGGGTGTGGCCCAAGGGATGCAAGCAGGTGTCTCCCGCTCGGCGATTTCACCTCCTTTCCAAGGGCACGGTTTCCTCCTGGTATCAGGTGCGATGGTGCGGTCAGCTCCGGGTTCCCCCGTCTGGAGAGTTTGGGAAGCAGGCCTCTGCGGACGGAAGCCTGAGCACCCAAGCTGGGCTTCGGGTCAGCTGGAGGGTGAGAGAGAGAGAGCTAGGGTTAGGGTTAGGGGTCTGTCTTTGGGACAAGGCGTGTCGGATCTGGCGACACAGACATGGTCTCCCCCAAGGCCTGAGGGGAGGGCGCGCTCCAGGAGGCTCCTCCGGCCCTGGGTTTTGGGCCTGCTTGGGCCCAGAGAGCGGAATGGCCTCCAGGGAGCATGCTGGTTTCTACCGCTCGGAGGGTCCTAAAGAGCACCCAATGAAAACGGTTTGCTCCTGACTGAGAGGCTGAGTGCTGCCGTCAGTCGGCGGCGGCTGCCATGCCTGGGAGGAATTGGGTGTCAGGCCTCTGGAGCCCAGGTCCTGGACACGTAACCTAGGGGTAGGGTTTGGTCCTGGGAGAATGCCAGGCCCGACGTGCCAGTGCCAAGTGAGGCCCTGTGGAGGGCTGAGTGGAGGGCTTTGGCCTGGCGGCCCGTCTGGCTCCGGGACTTTGGGTGTGGGTGTCCTCCATAGGTGTGCTGGTCTTCAGGGGGTGTGGCGTTTTCTCCCGCCACGGGGCTTCTGCCCAGGGGTCCAATTGGTACAGTTTCCACGTGAGTGGCCCCCAGAGTCAGCCGTTGTGAATCAGGTGTCCGCCAACTGCAGCGCTACCAGGCCAGGCCACTGGGGCCGGAAGTCTGAGGAACCAGCCTAGGGTTAGGCTTAGGCCGACAGGGCACGGCAGGCCCGATCTGTCCGCGCTGACGTGGCCTCTTCCTATCGCCGAGTGGAGGGCTCGTGTCTGCAGGATCGTCTGACTCTTGCTTCCTGGGCCTGGTGGGCGCCTATCGTGGATGTGGCCCAGGGGATGCATGCAGTTGTCTCCCGCTCTGCCAGTTCAGCTCCTTTCAAAGGGCATGGTTTCCACCTGGTATCAGGGGCAATCCCGTGCGGTGAAGCTCAGGGTCCCCCCGCCTGGAGAGTTTGGGAAGCAGGCGTCTGAGGCCGGAAGCCTGAGCACCCAAGCTGGGCTTCGGGTCAGCTTGACGGTTAAGGTTAGGGCTAGGGTTAGGGTTAGGGCTGATGTCTTAGGGACGAGGCCTGTCGGATCTGGCCACACAGGCATGGCCTCCCCCAAGGCCTGAGGGGAGGGCGGGACTCAGGCCCCCCCCCCCGCCCCCGCCCCGCCTCAGGCCCAGGGTTTGGGGCCTGCAGGGGCAAAGAGAGCGGGAATAGCCTCAAGGGAGCACGCGGTCTTCGACCACTCCGAAGGGAGTAGACGGCATCCAACGAAAGGCTTTGCTCCTGGCCGAGAGGCTGAGTCCGGCCGTCAGCCCGAGGCTGCCATGCAGGGGAGGAATTGGGTGTCAGGCCTCTGGGGTCCAGGTCCTGAACACGCCACCTAGGGTTAGGGTTTGGTTCTGGGAGAGTGGCAGGCCTGACGTGCCAGTGCCAAGTGAGGCCCTGCGGAGGGCCGCGTGGAGGGTTTTGGTCCGGCGGCCCGTCTGGCTCCGGGATTTTGGGTGTGGGTGCCCTCCGTAGGTGTGACGGTCTTTCGGGTGTGTGGAGGTGTCTGCCTCCGGGGAGGGAGGGGGGGGGGTTGTGGTTGGTGGGGGGATTTGGTTCCGCACGGGGCCAAATGGTAGAGTTTCCACGTAAGTGGCACCCAGAGTTCGCCGTTGCGCATAAGGTGTCCCCAAACTGCAAGGCTACCAGGACAGGCTACAGGGGACAGAAGTCTGAGGAACCGGCCTAGGGTTAGGGTTAGGCCGACAGGGCACGGCAGGCCCGATCTGCCCGCGCTGACGTGGCCTCTACCTAAGGGTGAGTGGAGGGCTTGTGTCTGCAGGATCGTCAGACTCTTGCTTCCTGGTCCTGCTGGTCGCCTGTGGCGGGTGTGGCCCAAGGGATGCAAGCAGGTGTCTCCCGCTCGGCGATTTCACCTCCTTTCCAAGGGCACGGTTTCCTCCTGGTATCAGGTGCGATGGTGCGGTCAGCTCCGGGTTCCCCCGTCTGGAGAGTTTGGGAAGCAGGCCTCTGCGGACGGAAGCCTGAGCACCCAAGCTGGGCTTCGGGTCAGCTGGAGGGTGAGAGAGAGAGAGCTAGGGTTAGGGTTAGGGGTCTGTCTTTGGGACAAGGCGTGTCGGATCTGGCGACACAGACATGGTCTCCCCCAAGGCCTGAGGGGAGGGCGCGCTCCAGGAGGCTCCTCCGGCCCTGGGTTTTGGGCCTGCTTGGGCCCAGAGAGCGGAATGGCCTCCAGGGAGCATGCTGGTTTCTACCGCTCGGAGGGTCCTAAAGAGCACCCAATGAAAACGGTTTGCTCCTGACTGAGAGGCTGAGTGCTGCCGTCAGTCGGCGGCGGCTGCCATGCCTGGGAGGAATTGGGTGTCAGGCCTCTGGAGCCCAGGTCCTGGACACGTAACCTAGGGGTAGGGTTTGGTCCTGGGAGAATGCCAGGCCCGACGTGCCAGTGCCAAGTGAGGCCCTGTGGAGGGCTGAGTGGAGGGCTTTGGCCTGGCGGCCCGTCTGGCTCCGGGACTTTGGGTGTGGGTGTCCTCCATAGGTGTGCTGGTCTTCAGGGGGTGTGGCGTTTTCTCCCGCCACGGGGCTTCTGCCCAGGGGTCCAATTGGTACAGTTTCCACGTGAGTGGCCCCCAGAGTCAGCCGTTGTGAATCAGGTGTCCGCCAACTGCAGCGCTACCAGGCCAGGCCACTGGGGCCGGAAGTCTGAGGAACCAGCCTAGGGTTAGGCTTAGGCCGACAGGGCACGGCAGGCCCGATCTGTCCGCGCTGACGTGGCCTCTTCCTATCGCCGAGTGGAGGGCTCGTGTCTGCAGGATCGTCTGACTCTTGCTTCCTGGGCCTGGTGGGCGCCTATCGTGGATGTGGCCCAGGGGATGCATGCAGTTGTCTCCCGCTCTGCCAGTTCAGCTCCTTTCAAAGGGCATGGTTTCCACCTGGTATCAGGGGCAATCCCGTGCGGTGAAGCTCAGGGTCCCCCCGCCTGGAGAGTTTGGGAAGCAGGCGTCTGAGGCCGGAAGCCTGAGCACCCAAGCTGGGCTTCGGGTCAGCTTGACGGTTAAGGTTAGGGCTAGGGTTAGGGTTAGGGCTGATGTCTTAGGGACGAGGCCTGTCGGATCTGGCCACACAGGCATGGCCTCCCCCAAGGCCTGAGGGGAGGGCGGGACTCAGGCCCCCCCCCCCGCCCCCGCCCCGCCTCAGGCCCAGGGTTTGGGGCCTGCAGGGGCAAAGAGAGCGGGAATAGCCTCAAGGGAGCACGCGGTCTTCGACCACTCCGAAGGGAGTAGACGGCATCCAACGAAAGGCTTTGCTCCTGGCCGAGAGGCTGAGTCCGGCCGTCAGCCCGAGGCTGCCATGCAGGGGAGGAATTGGGTGTCAGGCCTCTGGGGTCCAGGTCCTGAACACGCCACCTAGGGTTAGGGTTTGGTTCTGGGAGAGTGGCAGGCCTGACGTGCCAGTGCCAAGTGAGGCCCTGCGGAGGGCCGCGTGGAGGGTTTTGGTCCGGCGGCCCGTCTGGCTCCGGGATTTTGGGTGTGGGTGCCCTCCGTAGGTGTGACGGTCTTTCGGGTGTGTGGAGGTGTCTGCCTCCGGGGAGGGAGGGGGGGGGGTTGTGGTTGGTGGGGGGATTTGGTTCCGCACGGGGCCAAATGGTAGAGTTTCCACGTAAGTGGCACCCAGAGTTCGCCGTTGCGCATAAGGTGTCCCCAAACTGCAAGGCTACCAGGACAGGCTACAGGGGACAGAAGTCTGAGGAACCGGCCTAGGGTTAGGGTTAGGCCGACAGGGCACGGCAGGCCCGATCTGCCCGCGCTGACGTGGCCTCTACCTAAGGGTGAGTGGAGGGCTTGTGTCTGCAGGATCGTCAGACTCTTGCTTCCTGGTCCTGCTGGTCGCCTGTGGCGGGTGTGGCCCAAGGGATGCAAGCAGGTGTCTCCCGCTCGGCGATTTCACCTCCTTTCCAAGGGCACGGTTTCCTCCTGGTATCAGGTGCGATGGTGCGGTCAGCTCCGGGTTCCCCCGTCTGGAGAGTTTGGGAAGCAGGCCTCTGCGGACGGAAGCCTGAGCACCCAAGCTGGGCTTCGGGTCAGCTGGAGGGTGAGAGAGAGAGAGCTAGGGTTAGGGTTAGGGGTCTGTCTTTGGGACAAGGCGTGTCGGATCTGGCGACACAGACATGGTCTCCCCCAAGGCCTGAGGGGAGGGCGCGCTCCAGGAGGCTCCTCCGGCCCTGGGTTTTGGGCCTGCTTGGGCCCAGAGAGCGGAATGGCCTCCAGGGAGCATGCTGGTTTCTACCGCTCGGAGGGTCCTAAAGAGCACCCAATGAAAACGGTTTGCTCCTGACTGAGAGGCTGAGTGCTGCCGTCAGTCGGCGGCGGCTGCCATGCCTGGGAGGAATTGGGTGTCAGGCCTCTGGAGCCCAGGTCCTGGACACGTAACCTAGGGGTAGGGTTTGGTCCTGGGAGAATGCCAGGCCCGACGTGCCAGTGCCAAGTGAGGCCCTGTGGAGGGCTGAGTGGAGGGCTTTGGCCTGGCGGCCCGTCTGGCTCCGGGACTTTGGGTGTGGGTGTCCTCCATAGGTGTGCTGGTCTTCAGGGGGTGTGGCGTTTTCTCCCGCCACGGGGCTTCTGCCCAGGGGTCCAATTGGTACAGTTTCCACGTGAGTGGCCCCCAGATTCAGCCGTTGTGAATCAGGTGTCCGCCAACTGCAGCGCTACCAGGCCAGGCCACTGGGGCCGGAAGTCTGAGGAACCAGCCTAGGGTTAGGCTTAGGCCGACAGGGCACGGCAGGCCCGATCTGTCCGCGCTGACGTGGCCTCTTCCTATCGCCGAGTGGAGGGCTCGTGTCTGCAGGATCGTCTGACTCTTGCTTCCTGGGCCTGGTGGGCGCCTATCGTGGATGTGGCCCAGGGGATGCATGCAGTTGTCTCCCGCTCTGCCAGTTCAGCTCCTTTCAAAGGGCATGGTTTCCACCTGGTATCAGGGGCAATCCCGTGCGGTGAAGCTCAGGGTCCCCCCGCCTGGAGAGTTTGGGAAGCAGGCGTCTGAGGCCGGAAGCCTGAGCACCCAAGCTGGGCTTCGGGTCAGCTTGACGGTTAAGGTTAGGGCTAGGGTTAGGGTTAGGGCTGATGTCTTAGGGACGAGGCCTGTCGGATCTGGCCACACAGGCATGGCCTCCCCCAAGGCCTGAGGGGAGGGCGGGACTCAGGCCCCCCCCCCCGCCCCCGCCCCGCCTCAGGCCCAGGGTTTGGGGCCTGCAGGGGCAAAGAGAGCGGGAATAGCCTCAAGGGAGCACGCGGTCTTCGACCACTCCGAAGGGAGTAGACGGCATCCAACGAAAGGCTTTGCTCCTGGCCGAGAGGCTGAGTCCGGCCGTCAGCCCGAGGCTGCCATGCAGGGGAGGAATTGGGTGTCAGGCCTCTGGGGTCCAGGTCCTGAACACGCCACCTAGGGTTAGGGTTTGGTTCTGGGAGAGTGGCAGGCCTGACGTGCCAGTGCCAAGTGAGGCCCTGCGGAGGGCCGCGTGGAGGGTTTTGGTCCGGCGGCCCGTCTGGCTCCGGGATTTTGGGTGTGGGTGCCCTCCGTAGGTGTGACGGTCTTTCGGGTGTGTGGAGGTGTCTGCCTCCAGGGAGGGAGGGGGGGGGTTGTGGTTGGTGGGGGGATTTGGTTCCGCACGGGGCCAAATGGTAGAGTTTCCACGTAAGTGGCACCCAGAGTTCGCCGTTGCGCATAAGGTGTCCCCAAACTGCAAGGCTACCAGGACAGGCTACAGGGGACAGAAGTCTGAGGAACCGGCCTAGGGTTAGGGTTAGGCCGACAGGGCACGGCAGGCCCGATCTGCCCGCGCTGACGTGGCCTCTACCTAAGGGTGAGTGGAGGGCTTGTGTCTGCAGGATCGTCAGACTCTTGCTTCCTGGTCCTGCTGGTCGCCTGTGGCGGGTGTGGCCCAAGGGATGCAAGCAGGTGTCTCCCGCTCGGCGATTTCACCTCCTTTCCAAGGGCACGGTTTCCTCCTGGTATCAGGTGCGATGGTGCGGTCAGCTCCGGGTTCCCCCGTCTGGAGAGTTTGGGAAGCAGGCCTCTGCGGACGGAAGCCTGAGCACCCAAGCTGGGCTTCGGGTCAGCTGGAGGGTGAGAGAGAGAGAGCTAGGGTTAGGGTTAGGGGTCTGTCTTTGGGACAAGGCGTGTCGGATCTGGCGACACAGACATGGTCTCCCCCAAGGCCTGAGGGGAGGGCGCGCTCCAGGAGGCTCCTCCGGCCCTGGGTTTTGGGCCTGCTTGGGCCCAGAGAGCGGAATGGCCTCCAGGGAGCATGCTGGTTTCTACCGCTCGGAGGGTCCTAAAGAGCACCCAATGAAAACGGTTTGCTCCTGACTGAGAGGCTGAGTGCTGCCGTCAGTCGGCGGCGGCTGCCATGCCTGGGAGGAATTGGGTGTCAGGCCTCTGGAGCCCAGGTCCTGGACACGTAACCTAGGGGTAGGGTTTGGTCCTGGGAGAATGCCAGGCCCGACGTGCCAGTGCCAAGTGAGGCCCTGTGGAGGGCTGAGTGGAGGGCTTTGGCCTGGCGGCCCGTCTGGCTCCGGGACTTTGGGTGTGGGTGTCCTCCATAGGTGTGCTGGTCTTCAGGGGGTGTGGCGTTTTCTCCCGCCACGGGGCTTCTGCCCAGGGGTCCAATTGGTACAGTTTCCACGTGAGTGGCCCCCAGAGTCAGCCGTTGTGAATCAGGTGTCCGCCAACTGCAGCGCTACCAGGCCAGGCCACTGGGGCCGGAAGTCTGAGGAACCAGCCTAGGGTTAGGCTTAGGCCGACAGGGCACGGCAGGCCCGATCTGTCCGCGCTGACGTGGCCTCTTCCTATCGCCGAGTGGAGGGCTCGTGTCTGCAGGATCGTCTGACTCTTGCTTCCTGGGCCTGGTGGGCGCCTATCGTGGATGTGGCCCAGGGGATGCATGCAGTTGTCTCCCGCTCTGCCAGTTCAGCTCCTTTCAAAGGGCATGGTTTCCACCTGGTATCAGGGGCAATCCCGTGCGGTGAAGCTCAGGGTCCCCCCGCCTGGAGAGTTTGGGAAGCAGGCGTCTGAGGCCGGAAGCCTGAGCACCCAAGCTGGGCTTCGGGTCAGCTTGACGGTTAAGGTTAGGGCTAGGGTTAGGGTTAGGGCTGATGTCTTAGGGACGAGGCCTGTCGGATCTGGCCACACAGGCATGGCCTCCCCCAAGGCCTGAGGGGAGGGCGGGACTCAGGCCCCCCCCCCCCGCCCCCGCCCCGCCTCAGGCCCAGGGTTTGGGGCCTGCAGGGGCAAAGAGAGCGGGAATAGCCTCAAGGGAGCACGCGGTCTTCGACCACTCCGAAGGGAGTAGACGGCATCCAACGAAAGGCTTTGCTCCTGGCCGAGAGGCTGAGTCCGGCCGTCAGCCCGAGGCTGCCATGCAGGGGAGGAATTGGGTGTCAGGCCTCTGGGGTCCAGGTCCTGAACACGCCACCTAGGGTTAGGGTTTGGTTCTGGGAGAGTGGCAGGCCTGACGTGCCAGTGCCAAGTGAGGCCCTGCGGAGGGCCGCGTGGAGGGTTTTGGTCCGGCGGCCCGTCTGGCTCCGGGATTTTGGGTGTGGGTGCCCTCCGTAGGTGTGACGGTCTTTCGGGTGTGTGGAGGTGTCTGCCTCCGGGGAGGGAGGGGGGGGGGTTGTGGTTGGTGGGGGGATTTGGTTCCGCACGGGGCCAAATGGTAGAGTTTCCACGTAAGTGGCACCCAGAGTTCGCCGTTGCGCATAAGGTGTCCCCAAACTGCAAGGCTACCAGGACAGGCTACAGGGGACAGAAGTCTGAGGAACCGGCCTAGGGTTAGGGTTAGGCCGACAGGGCACGGCAGGCCCGATCTGCCCGCGCTGACGTGGCCTCTACCTAAGGGTGAGTGGAGGGCTTGTGTCTGCAGGATCGTCAGACTCTTGCTTCCTGGTCCTGCTGGTCGCCTGTGGCGGGTGTGGCCCAAGGGATGCAAGCAGGTGTCTCCCGCTCGGCGATTTCACCTCCTTTCCAAGGGCACGGTTTCCTCCTGGTATCAGGTGCGATGGTGCGGTCAGCTCCGGGTTCCCCCGTCTGGAGAGTTTGGGAAGCAGGCCTCTGCGGACGGAAGCCTGAGCACCCAAGCTGGGCTTCGGGTCAGCTGGAGGGTGAGAGAGAGAGAGCTAGGGTTAGGGTTAGGGGTCTGTCTTTGGGACAAGGCGTGTCGGATCTGGCGACACAGACATGGTCTCCCCCAAGGCCTGAGGGGAGGGCGCGCTCCAGGAGGCTCCTCCGGCCCTGGGTTTTGGGCCTGCTTGGGCCCAGAGAGCGGAATGGCCTCCAGGGAGCATGCTGGTTTCTACCGCTCGGAGGGTCCTAAAGAGCACCCAATGAAAACGGTTTGCTCCTGACTGAGAGGCTGAGTGCTGCCGTCAGTCGGCGGCGGCTGCCATGCCTGGGAGGAATTGGGTGTCAGGCCTCTGGAGCCCAGGTCCTGGACACGTAACCTAGGGGTAGGGTTTGGTCCTGGGAGAATGCCAGGCCCGACGTGCCAGTGCCAAGTGAGGCCCTGTGGAGGGCTGAGTGGAGGGCTTTGGCCTGGCGGCCCGTCTGGCTCCGGGACTTTGGGTGTGGGTGTCCTCCATAGGTGTGCTGGTCTTCAGGGGGTGTGGCGTTTTCTCCCGCCACGGGGCTTCTGCCCAGGGGTCCAATTGGTACAGTTTCCACGTGAGTGGCCCCCAGAGTCAGCCGTTGTGAATCAGGTGTCCGCCAACTGCAGCGCTACCAGGCCAGGCCACTGGGGCCGGAAGTCTGAGGAACCAGCCTAGGGTTAGGCTTAGGCCGACAGGGCACGGCAGGCCCGATCTGTCCGCGCTGACGTGGCCTCTTCCTATCGCCGAGTGGAGGGCTCGTGTCTGCAGGATCGTCTGACTCTTGCTTCCTGGGCCTGGTGGGCGCCTATCGTGGATGTGGCCCAGGGGATGCATGCAGTTGTCTCCCGCTCTGCCAGTTCAGCTCCTTTCAAAGGGCATGGTTTCCACCTGGTATCA
Source organism: Martes martes (assembly GCF_963455335.1). Taxonomy (NCBI): domain Eukaryota; kingdom Metazoa; phylum Chordata; class Mammalia; order Carnivora; family Mustelidae; genus Martes; species Martes martes. Next base: position 148,305 of record NW_027666673.1, read on the forward strand.
GGGGCAATCCCGTGCGGTGAAGCTCAGGGTCCCCCCGCCTGGAGAGTTTGGGAAGCAGGCGTCTGAGGCCGGAAGCCTGAGCACCCAAGCTGGGCTTCGGGTCAGCTTGACGGTTAAGGTTAGGGCTAGGGTTAGGGTTAGGGCTGATGTCTTAGGGACGAGGCCTGTCGGATCTGGCCACACAGGCATGGCCTCCCCCAAGGCCTGAGGGGAGGGCGGGACTCAGGCCCCCCCCCCCGCCCCCGCCCCGCCTCAGGCCCAGGGTTTGGGGCCTGCAGGGGCAAAGAGAGCGGGAATAGCCTCAAGGGAGCACGCGGTCTTCGACCACTCCGAAGGGAGTAGACGGCATCCAACGAAAGGCTTTGCTCCTGGCCGAGAGGCTGAGTCCGGCCGTCAGCCCGAGGCTGCCATGCAGGGGAGGAATTGGGTGTCAGGCCTCTGGGGTCCAGGTCCTGAACACGCCACCTAGGGTTAGGGTTTGGTTCTGGGAGAGTGGCAGGCCTGACGTGCCAGTGCCAAGTGAGGCCCTGCGGAGGGCCGCGTGGAGGGTTTTGGTCCGGCGGCCCGTCTGGCTCCGGGATTTTGGGTGTGGGTGCCCTCCGTAGGTGTGACGGTCTTTCGGGTGTGTGGAGGTGTCTGCCTCCGGGGAGGGAGGGGGGGGGGTTGTGGTTGGTGGGGGGATTTGGTTCCGCACGGGGCCAAATGGTAGAGTTTCCACGTAAGTGGCACCCAGAGTTCGCCGTTGCGCATAAGGTGTCCCCAAACTGCAAGGCTACCAGGACAGGCTACAGGGGACAGAAGTCTGAGGAACCGGCCTAGGGTTAGGGTTAGGCCGACAGGGCACGGCAGGCCCGATCTGCCCGCGCTGACGTGGCCTCTACCTAAGGGTGAGTGGAGGGCTTGTGTCTGCAGGATCGTCAGACTCTTGCTTCCTGGTCCTGCTGGTCGCCTGTGGCGGGTGTGGCCCAAGGGATGCAAGCAGGTGTCTCCCGCTCGGCGATTTCACCTCCTTTCCAAGGGCACGGTTTCCTCCTGGTATCAGGTGCGATGGTGCGGTCAGCTCCGGGTTCCCCCGTCTGGAGAGTTTGGGAAGCAGGCCTCTGCGGACGGAAGCCTGAGCACCCAAGCTGGGCTTCGGGTCAGCTGGAGGGTGAGAGAGAGAGAGCTAGGGTTAGGGTTAGGGGTCTGTCTTTGGGACAAGGCGTGTCGGATCTGGCGACACAGACATGGTCTCCCCCAAGGCCTGAGGGGAGGGCGCGCTCCAGGAGGCTCCTCCGGCCCTGGGTTTTGGGCCTGCTTGGGCCCAGAGAGCGGAATGGCCTCCAGGGAGCATGCTGGTTTCTACCGCTCGGAGGGTCCTAAAGAGCACCCAATGAAAACGGTTTGCTCCTGACTGAGAGGCTGAGTGCTGCCGTCAGTCGGCGGCGGCTGCCATGCCTGGGAGGAATTGGGTGTCAGGCCTCTGGAGCCCAGGTCCTGGACACGTAACCTAGGGGTAGGGTTTGGTCCTGGGAGAATGCCAGGCCCGACGTGCCAGTGCCAAGTGAGGCCCTGTGGAGGGCTGAGTGGAGGGCTTTGGCCTGGCGGCCCGTCTGGCTCCGGGACTTTGGGTGTGGGTGTCCTCCATAGGTGTGCTGGTCTTCAGGGGGTGTGGCGTTTTCTCCCGCCACGGGGCTTCTGCCCAGGGGTCCAATTGGTACAGTTTCCACGTGAGTGGCCCCCAGAGTCAGCCGTTGTGAATCAGGTGTCCGCCAACTGCAGCGCTACCAGGCCAGGCCACTGGGGCCGGAAGTCTGAGGAACCAGCCTAGGGTTAGGCTTAGGCCGACAGGGCACGGCAGGCCCGATCTGTCCGCGCTGACGTGGCCTCTTCCTATCGCCGAGTGGAGGGCTCGTGTCTGCAGGATCGTCTGACTCTTGCTTCCTGGGCCTGGTGGGCGCCTATCGTGGATGTGGCCCAGGGGATGCATGCAGTTGTCTCCCGCTCTGCCAGTTCAGCTCCTTTCAAAGGGCATGGTTTCCACCTGGTATCAGGGGCAATCCCGTGCGGTGAAGCTCAGGGTCCCCCCGCCTGGAGAGTTTGGGAAGCAGGCGTCTGAGGCCGGAAGCCTGAGCACCCAAGCTGGGCTTCGGGTCAGCTTGACGGTTAAGGTTAGGGCTAGGGTTAGGGTTAGGGCTGATGTCTTAGGGACGAGGCCTGTCGGATCTGGCCACACAGGCATGGCCTCCCCCAAGGCCTGAGGGGAGGGCGGGACTCAGGCCCCCCCCCCCCCCCGCCCCCGCCCCGCCTCAGGCCCAGGGTTTGGGGCCTGCAGGGGCAAAGAGAGCGGGAATAGCCTCAAGGGAGCACGCGGTCTTCGACCACTCCGAAGGGAGTAGACGGCATCCAACGAAAGGCTTTGCTCCTGGCCGAGAGGCTGAGTCCGGCCGTCAGCCCGAGGCTGCCATGCAGGGGAGGAATTGGGTGTCAGGCCTCTGGGGTCCAGGTCCTGAACACGCCACCTAGGGTTAGGGTTTGGTTCTGGGAGAGTGGCAGGCCTGACGTGCCAGTGCCAAGTGAGGCCCTGCGGAGGGCCGCGTGGAGGGTTTTGGTCCGGCGGCCCGTCTGGCTCCGGGATTTTGGGTGTGGGTGCCCTCCGTAGGTGTGACGGTCTTTCGGGTGTGTGGAGGTGTCTGCCTCCGGGGAGGGAGGGGGGGGGTTGTGGTTGGTGGGGGGATTTGGTTCCGCACGGGGCCAAATGGTAGAGTTTCCACGTAAGTGGCACCCAGAGTTCGCCGTTGCGCATAAGGTGTCCCCAAACTGCAAGGCTACCAGGACAGGCTACAGGGGACAGAAGTCTGAGGAACCGGCCTAGGGTTAGGGTTAGGCCGACAGGGCACGGCAGGCCCGATCTGCCCGCGCTGACGTGGCCTCTACCTAAGGGTGAGTGGAGGGCTTGTGTCTGCAGGATCGTCAGACTCTTGCTTCCTGGTCCTGCTGGTCGCCTGTGGCGGGTGTGGCCCAAGGGATGCAAGCAGGTGTCTCCCGCTCGGCGATTTCACCTCCTTTCCAAGGGCACGGTTTCCTCCTGGTATCAGGTGCGATGGTGCGGTCAGCTCCGGGTTCCCCCGTCTGGAGAGTTTGGGAAGCAGGCCTCTGCGGACGGAAGCCTGAGCACCCAAGCTGGGCTTCGGGTCAGCTGGAGGGTGAGAGAGAGAGAGCTAGGGTTAGGGTTAGGGGTCTGTCTTTGGGACAAGGCGTGTCGGATCTGGCGACACAGACATGGTCTCCCCCAAGGCCTGAGGGGAGGGCGCGCTCCAGGAGGCTCCTCCGGCCCTGGGTTTTGGGCCTGCTTGGGCCCAGAGAGCGGAATGGCCTCCAGGGAGCATGCTGGTTTCTACCGCTCGGAGGGTCCTAAAGAGCACCCAATGAAAACGGTTTGCTCCTGACTGAGAGGCTGAGTGCTGCCGTCAGTCGGCGGCGGCTGCCATGCCTGGGAGGAATTGGGTGTCAGGCCTCTGGAGCCCAGGTCCTGGACACGTAACCTAGGGGTAGGGTTTGGTCCTGGGAGAATGCCAGGCCCGACGTGCCAGTGCCAAGTGAGGCCCTGTGGAGGGCTGAGTGGAGGGCTTTGGCCTGGCGGCCCGTCTGGCTCCGGGACTTTGGGTGTGGGTGTCCTCCATAGGTGTGCTGGTCTTCAGGGGGTGTGGCGTTTTCTCCCGCCACGGGGCTTCTGCCCAGGGGTCCAATTGGTACAGTTTCCACGTGAGTGGCCCCCAGAGTCAGCCGTTGTGAATCAGGTGTCCGCCAACTGCAGCGCTACCAGGCCAGGCCACTGGGGCCGGAAGTCTGAGGAACCAGCCTAGGGTTAGGCTTAGGCCGACAGGGCACGGCAGGCCCGATCTGTCCGCGCTGACGTGGCCTCTTCCTATCGCCGAGTGGAGGGCTCGTGTCTGCAGGATCGTCTGACTCTTGCTTCCTGGGCCTGGTGGGCGCCTATCGTGGATGTGGCCCAGGGGATGCATGCAGTTGTCTCCCGCTCTGCCAGTTCAGCTCCTTTCAAAGGGCATGGTTTCCACCTGGTATCAGGGGCAATCCCGTGCGGTGAAGCTCAGGGTCCCCCCGCCTGGAGAGTTTGGGAAGCAGGCGTCTGAGGCCGGAAGCCTGAGCACCCAAGCTGGGCTTCGGGTCAGCTTGACGGTTAAGGTTAGGGCTAGGGTTAGGGTTAGGGCTGATGTCTTAGGGACGAGGCCTGTCGGATCTGGCCACACAGGCATGGCCTCCCCCAAGGCCTGAGGGGAGGGCGGGACTCAGGCCCCCCCCCCCCCGCCCCCGCCCCGCCTCAGGCCCAGGGTTTGGGGCCTGCAGGGGCAAAGAGAGCGGGAATAGCCTCAAGGGAGCACGCGGTCTTCGACCACTCCGAAGGGAGTAGACGGCATCCAACGAAAGGCTTTGCTCCTGGCCGAGAGGCTGAGTCCGGCCGTCAGCCCGAGGCTGCCATGCAGGGGAGGAATTGGGTGTCAGGCCTCTGGGGTCCAGGTCCTGAACACGCCACCTAGGGTTAGGGTTTGGTTCTGGGAGAGTGGCAGGCCTGACGTGCCAGTGCCAAGTGAGGCCCTGCGGAGGGCCGCGTGGAGGGTTTTGGTCCGGCGGCCCGTCTGGCTCCGGGATTTTGGGTGTGGGTGCCCTCCGTAGGTGTGACGGTCTTTCGGGTGTGTGGAGGTGTCTGCCTCCGGGGAGGGAGGGGGGGGGTTGTGGTTGGTGGGGGGATTTGGTTCCGCACGGGGCCAAATGGTAGAGTTTCCACGTAAGTGGCACCCAGAGTTCGCCGTTGCGCATAAGGTGTCCCCAAACTGCAAGGCTACCAGGACAGGCTACAGGGGACAGAAGTCTGAGGAACCGGCCTAGGGTTAGGGTTAGGCCGACAGGGCACGGCAGGCCCGATCTGCCCGCGCTGACGTGGCCTCTACCTAAGGGTGAGTGGAGGGCTTGTGTCTGCAGGATCGTCAGACTCTTGCTTCCTGGTCCTGCTGGTCGCCTGTGGCGGGTGTGGCCCAAGGGATGCAAGCAGATGTCTCCCGCTCGGCGATTTCACCTCCTTTCCAAGGGCACGGTTTCCTCCTGGTATCAGGTGCGATGGTGCGGTCAGCTCCGGGTTCCCCCGTCTGGAGAGTTTGGGAAGCAGGCCTCTGCGGACGGAAGCCTGAGCACCCAAGCTGGGCTTCGGGTCAGCTGGAGGGTGAGAGAGAGAGAGCTAGGGTTAGGGTTAGGGGTCTGTCTTTGGGACAAGGCGTGTCGGATCTGGCGACACAGACATGGTCTCCCCCAAGGCCTGAGGGGAGGGCGCGCTCCAGGAGGCTCCTCCGGCCCTGGGTTTTGGGCCTGCTTGGGCCCAGAGAGCGGAATGGCCTCCAGGGAGCATGCTGGTTTCTACCGCTCGGAGGGTCCTAAAGAGCACCCAATGAAAACGGTTTGCTCCTGACTGAGAGGCTGAGTGCTGCCGTCAGTCGGCGGCGGCTGCCATGCCTGGGAGGAATTGGGTGTCAGGCCTCTGGAGCCCAGGTCCTGGACACGTAACCTAGGGGTAGGGTTTGGTCCTGGGAGAATGCCAGGCCCGACGTGCCAGTGCCAAGTGAGGCCCTGTGGAGGGCTGAGTGGAGGGCTTTGGCCTGGCGGCCCGTCTGGCTCCGGGACTTTGGGTGTGGGTGTCCTCCATAGGTGTGCTGGTCTTCAGGGGGTGTGGCGTTTTCTCCCGCCACGGGGCTTCTGCCCAGGGGTCCAATTGGTACAGTTTCCACGTGAGTGGCCCCCAGAGTCAGCCGTTGTGAATCAGGTGTCCGCCAACTGCAGCGCTACCAGGCCAGGCCACTGGGGCCGGAAGTCTGAGGAACCAGCCTAGGGTTAGGCTTAGGCCGACAGGGCACGGCAGGCCCGATCTGTCCGCGCTGACGTGGCCTCTTCCTATCGCCGAGTGGAGGGCTCGTGTCTGCAGGATCGTCTGACTCTTGCTTCCTGGGCCTGGTGGGCGCCTATCGTGGATGTGGCCCAGGGGATGCATGCAGTTGTCTCCCGCTCTGCCAGTTCAGCTCCTTTCAAAGGGCATGGTTTCCACCTGGTATCAGGGGCAATCCCGTGCGGTGAAGCTCAGGGTCCCCCCGCCTGGAGAGTTTGGGAAGCAGGCGTCTGAGGCCGGAAGCCTGAGCACCCAAGCTGGGCTTCGGGTCAGCTTGACGGTTAAGGTTAGGGCTAGGGTTAGGGTTAGGGCTGATGTCTTAGGGACGAGGCCTGTCGGATCTGGCCACACAGGCATGGCCTCCCCCAAGGCCTGAGGGGAGGGCGGGACTCAGGCCCCCCCCCCCGCCCCCGCCCCGCCTCAGGCCCAGGGTTTGGGGCCTGCAGGGGCAAAGAGAGCGGGAATAGCCTCAAGGGAGCACGCGGTCTTCGACCACTCCGAAGGGAGTAGACGGCATCCAACGAAAGGCTTTGCTCCTGGCCGAGAGGCTGAGTCCGGCCGTCAGCCCGAGGCTGCCATGCAGGGGAGGAATTGGGTGTCAGGCCTCTGGGGTCCAGGTCCTGAACACGCCACCTAGGGTTAGGGTTTGGTTCTGGGAGAGTGGCAGGCCTGACGTGCCAGTGCCAAGTGAGGCCCTGCGGAGGGCCGCGTGGAGGGTTTTGGTCCGGCGGCCCGTCTGGCTCCGGGATTTTGGGTGTGGGTGCCCTCCGTAGGTGTGACGGTCTTTCGGGTGTGTGGAGGTGTCTGCCTCCGGGGAGGGAGGGGGGGGGGTTGTGGTTGGTGGGGGGATTTGGTTCCGCACGGGGCCAAATGGTAGAGTTTCCACGTAAGTGGCACCCAGAGTTCGCCGTTGCGCATAAGGTGTCCCCAAACTGCAAGGCTACCAGGACAGGCTACAGGGGACAGAAGTCTGAGGAACCGGCCTAGGGTTAGGGTTAGGCCGACAGGGCACGGCAGGCCCGATCTGCCCGCGCTGACGTGGCCTCTACCTAAGGGTGAGTGGAGGGCTTGTGTCTGCAGGATCGTCAGACTCTTGCTTCCTGGTCCTGCTGGTCGCCTGTGGCGGGTGTGGCCCAAGGGATGCAAGCAGGTGTCTCCCGCTCGGCGATTTCACCTCCTTTCCAAGGGCACGGTTTCCTCCTGGTATCAGGTGCGATGGTGCGGTCAGCTCCGGGTTCCCCCGTCTGGAGAGTTTGGGAAGCAGGCCTCTGCGGACGGAAGCCTGAGCACCCAAGCTGGGCTTCGGGTCAGCTGGAGGGTGAGAGAGAGAGAGCTAGGGTTAGGGTTAGGGGTCTGTCTTTGGGACAAGGCGTGTCGGATCTGGCGACACAGACATGGTCTCCCCCAAGGCCTGAGGGGAGGGCGCGCTCCAGGAGGCTCCTCCGGCCCTGGGTTTTGGGCCTGCTTGGGCCCAGAGAGCGGAATGGCCTCCAGGGAGCATGCTGGTTTCTACCGCTCGGAGGGTCCTAAAGAGCACCCAATGAAAACGGTTTGCTCCTGACTGAGAGGCTGAGTGCTGCCGTCAGTCGGCGGCGGCTGCCATGCCTGGGAGGAATTGGGTGTCAGGCCTCTGGAGCCCAGGTCCTGGACACGTAACCTAGGGGTAGGGTTTGGTCCTGGGAGAATGCCAGGCCCGACGTGCCAGTGCCAAGTGAGGCCCTGTGGAGGGCTGAGTGGAGGGCTTTGGCCTGGCGGCCCGTCTGGCTCCGGGACTTTGGGTGTGGGTGTCCTCCATAGGTGTGCTGGTCTTCAGGGGGTGTGGCGTTTTCTCCCGCCACGGGGCTTCTGCCCAGGGGTCCAATTGGTACAGTTTCCACGTGAGTGGCCCCCAGAGTCAGCCGTTGTGAATCAGGTGTCCGCCAACTGCAGCGCTACCAGGCCAGGCCACTGGGGCCGGAAGTCTGAGGAACCAGCCTAGGGTTAGGCTTAGGCCGACAGGGCACGGCAGGCCCGATCTGTCCGCGCTGACGTGGCCTCTTCCTATCGCCGAGTGGAGGGCTCGTGTCTGCAGGATCGTCTGACTCTTGCTTCCTGGGCCTGGTGGGCGCCTATCGTGGATGTGGCCCAGGGGATGCATGCAGTTGTCTCCCGCTCTGCCAGTTCAGCTCCTTTCAAAGGGCATGGTTTCCACCTGGTATCAGGGGCAATCCCGTGCGGTGAAGCTCAGGGTCCCCCCGCCTGGAGAGTTTGGGAAGCAGGCGTCTGAGGCCGGAAGCCTGAGCACCCAAGCTGGGCTTCGGGTCAGCTTGACGGTTAAGGTTAGGGCTAGGGTTAGGGTTAGGGCTGATGTCTTAGGGACGAGGCCTGTCGGATCTGGCCACACAGGCATGGCCTCCCCCAAGGCCTGAGGGGAGGGCGGGACTCAGGCCCCCCCCCCCCCCCGCCCCCGCCCCGCCTCAGGCCCAGGGTTTGGGGCCTGCAGGGGCAAAGAGAGCGGGAATAGCCTCAAGGGAGCACGCGGTCTTCGACCACTCCGAAGGGAGTAGACGGCATCCAACGAAAGGCTTTGCTCCTGGCCGAGAGGCTGAGTCCGGCCGTCAGCCCGAGGCTGCCATGCAGGGGAGGAATTGGGTGTCAGGCCTCTGGGGTCCAGGTCCTGAACACGCCACCTAGGGTTAGGGTTTGGTTCTGGGAGAGTGGCAGGCCTGACGTGCCAGTGCCAAGTGAGGCCCTGCGGAGGGCCGCGTGGAGGGTTTTGGTCCGGCGGCCCGTCTGGCTCCGGGATTTTGGGTGTGGGTGCCCTCCGTAGGTGTGACGGTCTTTCGGGTGTGTGGAGGTGTCTGCCTCCGGGGAGGGAGGGGGGGGGTTGTGGTTGGTGGGGGGATTTGGTTCCGCACGGGGCCAAATGGTAGAGTTTCCACGTAAGTGGCACCCAGAGTTCGCCGTTGCGCATAAGGTGTCCCCAAACTGCAAGGCTACCAGGACAGGCTACAGGGGACAGAAGTCTGAGGAACCGGCCTAGGGTTAGGGTTAGGCCGACAGGGCACGGCAGGCCCGATCTGCCCGCGCTGACGTGGCCTCTACCTAAGGGTGAGTGGAGGGCTTGTGTCTGCAGGATCGTCAGACTCTTGCTTCCTGGTCCTGCTGGTCGCCTGTGGCGGGTGTGGCCCAAGGGATGCAAGCAGGTGTCTCCCGCTCGGCGATTTCACCTCCTTTCCAAGGGCACGGTTTCCTCCTGGTATCAGGTGCGATGGTGCGGTCAGCTCCGGGTTCCCCCGTCTGGAGAGTTTGGGAAGCAGGCCTCTGCGGACGGAAGCCTGAGCACCCAAGCTGGGCTTCGGGTCAGCTGGAGGGTGAGAGAGAGAGAGCTAGGGTTAGGGTTAGGGGTCTGTCTTTGGGACAAGGCGTGTCGGATCTGGCGACACAGACATGGTCTCCCCCAAGGCCTGAGGGGAGGGCGCGCTCCAGGAGGCTCCTCCGGCCCTGGGTTTTGGGCCTGCTTGGGCCCAGAGAGCGGAATGGCCTCCAGGGAGCATGCTGGTTTCTACCGCTCGGAGGGTCCTAAAGAGCACCCAATGAAAACGGTTTGCTCCTGACTGAGAGGCTGAGTGCTGCCGTCAGTCGGCGGCGGCTGCCATGCCTGGGAGGAATTGGGTGTCAGGCCTCTGGAGCCCAGGTCCTGGACACGTAACCTAGGGGTAGGGTTTGGTCCTGGGAGAATGCCAGGCCCGACGTGCCAGTGCCAAGTGAGGCCCTGTGGAGGGCTGAGTGGAGGGCTTTGGCCTGGCGGCCCGTCTGGCTCCGGGACTTTGGGTGTGGGTGTCCTCCATAGGTGTGCTGGTCTTCAGGGGGTGTGGCGTTTTCTCCCGCCACGGGGCTTCTGCCCAGGGGTCCAATTGGTACAGTTTCCACGTGAGTGGCCCCCAGAGTCAGCCGTTGTGAATCAGGTGTCCGCCAACTGCAGCGCTACCAGGCCAGGCCACTGGGGCCGGAAGTCTGAGGAACCAGCCTAGGGTTAGGCTTAGGCCGACAGGGCACGGCAGGCCCGATCTGTCCGCGCTGACGTGGCCTCTTCCTATCGCCGAGTGGAGGGCTCGTGTCTGCAGGATCGTCTGACTCTTGCTTCCTGGGCCTGGTGGGCGCCTATCGTGGATGTGGCCCAGGGGATGCATGCAGTTGTCTCCCGCTCTGCCAGTTCAGCTCCTTTCAAAGGGCATGGTTTCCACCTGGTATCAGGGGCAATCCCGTGCGGTGAAGCTCAGGGTCCCCCCGCCTGGAGAGTTTGGGAAGCAGGCGTCTGAGGCCGGAAGCCTGAGCACCCAAGCTGGGCTTCGGGTCAGCTTGACGGTTAAGGTTAGGGCTAGGGTTAGGGTTAGGGCTGATGTCTTAGGGACGAGGCCTGTCGGATCTGGCCACACAGGCATGGCCTCCCCCAAGGCCTGAGGGGAGGGCGGGACTCAGGCCCCCCCCCCCCCCCGCCCCCGCCCCGCCTCAGGCCCAGGGTTTGGGGCCTGCAGGGGCAAAGAGAGCGGGAATAGCCTCAAGGGAGCACGCGGTCTTCGACCACTCCGAAGGGAGTAGACGGCATCCAACGAAAGGCTTTGCTCCTGGCCGAGAGGCTGAGTCCGGCCGTCAGCCCGAGGCTGCCATGCAGGGGAGGAATTGGGTGTCAGGCCTCTGGGGTCCAGGTCCTGAACACGCCACCTAGGGTTAGGGTTTGGTTCTGGGAGAGTGGCAGGCCTGACGTGCCAGTGCCAAGTGAGGCCCTGCGGAGGGCCGCGTGGAGGGTTTTGGTCCGGCGGCCCGTCTGGCTCCGGGATTTTGGGTGTGGGTGCCCTCCGTAGGTGTGACGGTCTTTCGGGTGTGTGGAGGTGTCTGCCTCCGGGGAGGGAGGGGGGGGGTTGTGGTTGGTGGGGGGATTTGGTTCCGCACGGGGCCAAATGGTAGAGTTTCCACGTAAGTGGCACCCAGAGTTCGCCGTTGCGCATAAGGTGTCCCCAAACTGCAAGGCTACCAGGACAGGCTACAGGGGACAGAAGTCTGAGGAACCGGCCTAGGGTTAGGGTTAGGCCGACAGGGCACGGCAGGCCCGATCTGCCCGCGCTGACGTGGCCTCTACCTAAGGGTGAGTGGAGGGCTTGTGTCTGCAGGATCGTCAGACTCTTGCTTCCTGGTCCTGCTGGTCGCCTGTGGCGGGTGTGGCCCAAGGGATGCAAGCAGGTGTCTCCCGCTCGGCGATTTCACCTCCTTTCCAAGGGCACGGTTTCCTCCTGGTATCAGGTGCGATGGTGCGGTCAGCTCCGGGTTCCCCCGTCTGGAGAGTTTGGGAAGCAGGCCTCTGCGGACGGAAGCCTGAGCACCCAAGCTGGGCTTCGGGTCAGCTGGAGGGTGAGAGAGAGAGAGCTAGGGTTAGGGTTAGGGGTCTGTCTTTGGGACAAGGCGTGTCGGATCTGGCGACACAGACATGGTCTCCCCCAAGGCCTGAGGGGAGGGCGCGCTCCAGGAGGCTCCTCCGGCCCTGGGTTTTGGGCCTGCTTGGGCCCAGAGAGCGGAATGGCCTCCAGGGAGCATGCTGGTTTCTACCGCTCGGAGGGTCCTAAAGAGCACCCAATGAAAACGGTTTGCTCCTGACTGAGAGGCTGAGTGCTGCCGTCAGTCGGCGGCGGCTGCCATGCCTGGGAGGAATTGGGTGTCAGGCCTCTGGAGCCCAGGTCCTGGACACGTAACCTAGGGGTAGGGTTTGGTCCTGGGAGAATGCCAGGCCCGACGTGCCAGTGCCAAGTGAGGCCCTGTGGAGGGCTGAGTGGAGGGCTTTGGCCTGGCGGCCCGTCTGGCTCCGGGACTTTGGGTGTGGGTGTCTTCCATAGGTGTGCTGGTCTTCAGGGGGTGTGGCGTTTTCTCCCGCCACGGGGCTTCTGCCCAGGGGTCCAATTGGTACAGTTTCCACGTGAGTGGCCCCCAGAGTCAGCCGTTGTGAATCAGGTGTCCGCCAACTGCAGCGCTACCAGGCCAGGCCACTGGGGCCGGAAGTCTGAGGAACCAGCCTAGGGTTAGGCTTAGGCCGACAGGGCACGGCAGGCCCGATCTGTCCGCGCTGACGTGGCCTCTTCCTATCGCCGAGTGGAGGGCTCGTGTCTGCAGGATCGTCTGACTCTTGCTTCCTGGGCCTGGTGGGCGCCTATCGTGGATGTGGCCCAGGGGATGCATGCAGTTGTCTCCCGCTCTGCCAGTTCAGCTCCTTTCAAAGGGCATGGTTTCCACCTGGTATCAGGGGCAATCCCGTGCGGTGAAGCTCAGGGTCCCCCCGCCTGGAGAGTTTGGGAAGCAGGCGTCTGAGGCCGGAAGCCTGAGCACCCAAGCTGGGCTTCGGGTCAGCTTGACGGTTAAGGTTAGGGCTAGGGTTAGGGTTAGGGCTGATGTCTTAGGGACGAGGCCTGTCGGATCTGGCCACACAGGCATGGCCTCCCCCAAGGCCTGAGGGGAGGGCGGGACTCAGGCCCCCCCCCCCGCCCCCCGCCCCGCCTCAGGCCCAGGGTTTGGGGCCTGCAGGGGCAAAGAGAGCGGGAATAGCCTCAAGGGAGCACGCGGTCTTCGACCACTCCGAAGGGAGTAGACGGCATCCAACGAAAGGCTTTGCTCCTGGCCGAGAGGCTGAGTCCGGCCGTCAGCCCGAGGCTGCCATGCAGGGGAGGAATTGGGTGTCAGGCCTCTGGGGTCCAGGTCCTGAACACGCCACCTAGGGTTAGGGTTTGGTTCTGGGAGAGTGGCAGGCCTGACGTGCCAGTGCCAAGTGAGGCCCTGCGGAGGGCCGCGTGGAGGGTTTTGGTCCGGCGGCCCGTCTGGCTCCGGGATTTTGGGTGTGGGTGCCCTCCGTAGGTGTGACGGTCTTTCGGGTGTGTGGAGGTGTCTGCCTCCGGGGAGGGAGGGGGGGGGTTGTGGTTGGTGGGGGGATTTGGTTCCGCACGGGGCCAAATGGTAGAGTTTCCACGTAAGTGGCACCCAGAGTTCGCCGTTGCGCATAAGGTGTCCCCAAACTGCAAGGCTACCAGGACAGGCTACAGGGGACAGAAGTCTGAGGAACCGGCCTAGGGTTAGGGTTAGGCCGACAGGGCACGGCAGGCCCGATCTGCCCGCGCTGACGTGGCCTCTACCTAAGGGTGAGTGGGAGGGCTTGTGTCTGCAGGATCGTCAGACTCTTGCTTCCTGGTCCTGCTGGTCGCCTGTGGCGGGTGTGGCCCAAGGGATGCAAGCAGGTGTCTCCCGCTCGGCGATTTCACCTCCTTTCCAAGGGCACGGTTTCCTCCTGGTATCAGGTGCGATGGTGCGGTCAGCTCCGGGTTCCCCCGTCTGGAGAGTTTGGGAAGCAGGCCTCTGCGGACGGAAGCCTGAGCACCCAAGCTGGGCTTCGGGTCAGCTGGAGGGTGAGAGAGAGAGAGCTAGGGTTAGGGTTAGGGGTCTGTCTTTGGGACAAGGCGTGTCGGATCTGGCGACACAGACATGGTCTCCCCCAAGGCCTGAGGGGAGGGCGCGCTCCAGGAGGCTCCTCCGGCCCTGGGTTTTGGGCCTGCTTGGGCCCAGAGAGCGGAATGGCCTCCAGGGAGCATGCTGGTTTCTACCGCTCGGAGGGTCCTAAAGAGCACCC
>NW_027666672.1:0-45578 GCF_963455335.1 Martes martes
TGAGCAAGGTAAAGTAGCTTGTATCTTTCAAGGTATATGTCTATTTTATTTAAGCTATTGTAGTTATTAGCATAAAGTTGTTCTTTATGCTAATTATGCATAATTATGCTAATTGTGCTATTCTTTATTAGCAATAAGTTGTTCTCTTATTGTCTTTTAATATTTGTAGTACCTGTGTTGATGTCACCTTTCTTAGTCCTGGTATTGCTCATTTGTGTCTTCTCTCTTTTTTCCTGATATCTCAGTCTAGAAGTTTATTAATTTCATTGCATTTCTCAAAGAACTAGATTTCAGCTTTTATTTAGTTTCTCTACTGTTTTAATTTTTAATTAAAAAAATCCATTGATTTGCCTCTGGTTCTGGATGGCAATTTTTGTCACTCACTATTTTAAAAAAAATTTGTTTTGCTGTCTTGTTTCTATTGTCCACAATAGGACGTATGCTTTCATCCTTATCTTTATTCTTCTGTATATAATATGTCTCTATTCTCTCACTGAATTTAAGATTTTCTGCTTCTCACTGGTTTTGAGAATTTAATTGTGATGGCTGTGGTATGGTTTTCTGCATGTTTCTTGTACTTCGGGATTCTTGGATTTGTGTACTTATAGATTATTTTTCAAATTTAAAAAAAATGTCCATTAGTTTTCTTTTTTTTTCTTTCTTTTAGCCTCCCTCTTCTTCCATGGTGTAAATTATACCATACCAATGCATTTGAATTTTTCACACATTTCATTAATGTTGTCTTCATCTCTGAATTTCATCTTGGATAGTTTTATCACTATATCATCAAGCTCATTTATCTTTTCTTCTGTAATGTCTAATGTCTACTCTGGCATTAATTCCATCAGTGTATTTTTTAAAATCTCAGTTGTAATTTTCATCTCCAGAAATTTATTTTTTTATCTCTCTCATATCTGTATTTAACTTTAGTATAGTCAATATATCTATAATTCATGCTTAATATTCTTACCTGTTATTTAACATTTGTGTCACTTCTGGCTTGGTTTTGATTGATCGACCCTCATTCTGGGTCATATTTTACTGCTTTGTTGCTACCTAGTAATTCTTATTAGGTGCTAAATGTGAATTTTATTTTGTTTGGTACTGAATATTTTTGTATTACCACAGTGTTGTTGAGCTTTGTTTTAGGATGAAGGGAAATTACATGAAAAAAAGTTGTTTTTTTTGTTTTGCTTTTAATATTTGTTAGGCAAGACTGGGACAGTTATTCTTCTATAGCTAATTATTCCCCACTATTGAGGCAAGACCATCTTGTGTATTTTACCTGGTGACCCATGAATATTGAGGTTTTCCTGTCTGGTTAGTGAGAACAGGTATGATTCCTTTTCCTGTATGAATGCTGAGAAACGTTATCTCTACCTTTTTTGGTAATTTTTTCCCCCTGGCTTGGGTAGTTTCCTCACACAGATTTGTTGATCATGTCTCAACTGGATACTCATGATGGACCCTCTTTAAAACCAGATGTCTCTCTGTGACTCTCCTCTTTCCACTCTGATACCTCTTTCTGGGAACTCTAGATGCCTTGTTCTCCCCAGAATTTCGGCTCTGTTTTCTCACCTAAAAGAGTTTCCGTCTCTATCTGTATTCCTTCCTGCATTGTGACCTAAAAAGTCTCCCAAATTAACATGTGGGGCAATTGTAGGTCTCATTTGTTTGTTTCCCCTTTTGCAGAGATCAGTGGTTTTCCTTGGGTGATGTATGTAGTATCTTATAAACCCTTTCTCATATGCTTTGTCCATTTTTGGTTTCAGGCAACAAGATAAATTTAGATTCTTTTACTACTTGGTCAGAATTGGGAATCCAAAATAGCTTTTAGACGAAGCATCTTGTAAGAAAATGAAATACACGTTATCATTTGTCTGAAATTTACTCATACCTAAAAAATACCAGGGTTCTTGCTTGTTACAAGAATGATGGTAAACATTTTTTTCTTAAGAAACCTTGAAAATAATTGCAGTCTCATACACATAGCCTAAAAGAAATCAGGGTGGAGCAAATGAGAATCAGGCAACAGGCTAATGATGAAAATCTTAATATATTTAGTCTGTTTCTTCTTTTTTTTTTGTCTGGTTTTCATGCTAATATGAATTTGTGCAAGATTCTAAATCTAGTTGGGATAGAGAGATTCTTCTGTTCCTTTTAACTCTTCATATGTATAGGATCTAAGGTATGGAAATGTAGTATCGATGAACCAAAATGATAAATGACATAGGTCAAATAGACTATTTGAAGCCATGATCCATTTTTGAGAATTATTTGTGATCTTACATTAAAATAATTTTATACTACAGAATGTTTCAATTATTAATAAAATCAACATAGTCCCACACTCTAGAAATGTCAGTTCTTTTACTGTCTTGGTAGAAGTGTAGGTGATATGGCTGACATTTGAAAGCAGAAGGTCATGGAAAGGCCAGTAATGGTGCCACAATAAGAAACACCATAGATATGAGGAAGGAACCAAAATGGTAACACACTCTGAACCTAAATCCATCTCTTTCTAAACTAAGAGCCCTTGTGCTGTGGCCATAAGATAAATGTGGTTGAAGGTGTGATGGAGTATTGATATCAATATCTTATTTTGTAGAGTGTGTTTTACCATATGGTTTCCGTTCTGATAATCTATTCTTGTTCTCCTCTGAGAAACTATCATTGTGGATAAATATTTAAATTTTTCCTTTGTCCAGTTCATTACTTAGGTCTGAATGGTCCTGGTTACATTCGCCTGTTTAAGTTAAAAGGGTTGAACTTGGGATATGAAAATTTCAGCCTCAGAGTTTTTCAGAACCATAGAAAAGTGTCACCCTTTCAGGGATGAGGGGGAGGAAGAAAAATGAATGTGCTGAAATGTCAACCCAGGCTTTGGACTGTGTAAGGGTAGCCTGCCATATGTGCTGCTTTCCAAGTTTGTCCCTCCTACTGAATCTGTGTTTTGAATTATTTTCCCCACGATGTGTTAGTTCTTTCTTCCAAGTTGAACCTTATTTTATTTTCCTTGCTAGGGCCCATTTTATTATTCCAACATTTCCCATTTTAGTATCATCTGCAGAATTCATTTAGACCCTGTTTACTTCCTTGCTGAAGTCTCTGAGACAGAGTGGGACCAGCCCTGGGTCAGGCCATGCATTCCCTCTCTTCCATGCAGCCCTCATCATCCACACTGGCTCACATAAAGGAGAATTTAATATGCTACAAGTTTTCCCCCTGGAAGGTGATTTCTTAGGCTTCCCTATAACATAAAACTGAAGTGGAAAATGGGAAGAATAATAACAACAATATGTTTGCCTTTGCAGCTTGGGAATAGAACAATCAATAAACATTTATTAATCTTCACTCAACACATGTCCAGACCTTGGCTAAGTAGTATGGGTGATATAAAAGGGGGCAAACCTTGTCCCCTTCTTTGAAAAAAATGTAATCTAATTTAGCAAAGAAAGCATAAACACATGCAAATATATAAATGCAGTTCTGAAGCAATGAGAAGATACTGTGCATGGATACACTGATGAGAGATGCAAAATGGAATTGCCCAGAGAGTGGAAAATACCCACATGGATCATAAAGCTCTGGAAAGATTTGGTGGGGGTGGAAGAGCTTATAGGCCAACTATTTATCCATAAATTCATACTGTTCTATTCCAGGTATTTATTGAGCATCTACTGTATGATTGGAATTCTCCCCGGGGAGAGAGAGTAACAGGCACAGCCTATGCCATCACTAAGCTTTCAGCTGACAAGAAGCAATCATAATATAGTGTGATAGGAGCTACCAACACTTTTTATTCTGGGATGCTTTCCCTGATATGAATAGCCAGGAAAGCAAGATATGATATGCTTGGGTTGTTGAATTCGTAACTTCTTGACTCATTTATTCACTTACTAACCTTGAGTGTTTGTGTAAAAAATTAGACTAGACATTATTCAAACATGACGAAGAATTGGACTTTGGACCCTGACATCAAGATTTTAGTATAATATAGGCAAATATGCTGAAAATACATAGTGCAAAGTAGAAAATGATTGCTTTGTTTTTACTTGGCTTACATCTCAGTAGTCAACATAAACCTACAATAACAATTCAAAAACATTTGTGTTTTTTGGGAAGGAGGTTTTAGTCGGGAGGAGGAGCCATAGTGAGTGTTTGGTGAAAATCTTGCCTCACCCTGTGGGGAGGAGGATGCAGAAAGCCACCACCATACCATCTCTCCATCTGAACTATTTGAATAGCACGGTTAGTAATCTGAAAAGTATGAGAGCAGCAGCAGTAGCTGGAGTAACTGTATATATTCAGGAATTACTCTATGCCAAGCCCTTAGTTAATAATTGTAAATTGCAGAATCTCATTTAATCTTTCTCACAATCCCATGAGATAGCTGCTATTATTTTCCATAATTCACGTGAAGTAATCTGAGCCTTAGAAACTCACAAGGCCCCTCCCAGCTAGTAGGGGTTGAGCATGAGCTCAAACTTAAGCATGTCTAAGTCCATGGTCAAAACTCAAGAAGTAGTCATTGTCATGAGACCAAAAAGGTCTGGCTTTGTACAGTGGCCAAAGGCAATTGTTCTGAACCTCAGGCGCACATTAGATACACCCAGGAAGCTTAAAAATACCATTGTTTAAATCCAATATAATCAGAATCTCTAGGGGTAGATTTCAGGCATCAGAATTTCTAAAAGCTCCCCCGGTGATCCAAACAGCAGCCAGGCTTGAGAATAAATGTCTTTAGATCTTCCTCAGAGCAAAGGAGTAAAATAAGAATTCTAAAAACAAACAATAAAAAATATATTAATTGTATTCTATATAATTTCTATGGTTATGCTCGGAATCCATATATACATCCGTAAGTAAATTCTGAGAGCTAAAACCTACCCCAGGAAAAATCAAATTCCCTGTTGCTGTGAATTGTCCTGCTGTAGGCAAAATCCACACCCTTTAGAGGGATTATGACTTTCCACCAAGTGCCCCAAGAAATCAAAATGTCTGTGTCTTCCTTGCCCTAGTGGGTCTAACAAATTTTTGTATATCAGCACTCCATGGTGTATCTACAAATTACTGAAAATACTTTTCTCTAAGTAGAAAAAATGACCACTTCTTTCAGAATATGGGAGGTCTAGAAGACCCAACATCAGAGGAAGTTCTTTTGAATAAATATTGAGCTCCCTGTTAGAGCCATCCTATGGTTTCCCCTTGCCTTTCCTTGGCACACACCTCAGATACACATATGATATAAGCTCAAGAAAAAAGTTCAAACACATATATAAGAGGTTGTGTATGAAAAGTAATCTGTCTTGGATGTTACTGATGATCCATAGACAGATAGTATTTTCCTATATCCAATGGCTATCTTAACTTAGAATTTTAAAACACATCATGATTTATTCATTTGATAGGTAAAGTGAAAGAGTTATAGCTATACATATTCAGGAATATACTGGAAATGAGAAAGCAGGTGGGAACATCTCTACATTGGCGTTATCAAATATTAAAATTTCAACAATTCCCTTCATGAAAACTTTGCTTGGTAGATCAAATATTAAAACCTTGTTCCTTGATGAAGTTAAGAGATCAGGGATAATTTCTGGCAAATATATCAAATTTATCAAATTATATAAAATATAAAATTTCTTTTAAAAGTTAATGTCAGGGACACCTGGGTGGCTCAATTGGTTAAATGTCCAACTCTTGATTTTGGCTCAAGTCATGATCTTGGGGTGGTGAGATCCAACCCCATGTCGGACTCCTTGCTGAGCGTGGAGTCTGCTTGGGATTCTCTCTCTCTTCCTTCCACTCTCCCCCATCGTGTGTGTGTGTGTGTGTGTGTGTGTGTGTGTGTGTGTGTGTGTTGTGTGTATGTGTGGTCTCTTGTAAACAAATAAATCTTTAAAAAATTTTTAAAAATTAAATTCAATGTCAGGCTTAAAATAGTACCTTTCTCTTTAAACATCCCTATATTCACATTTGTACACGTTTTCCTAATGTTACAAATAAATTTTATGTTTTAAAGATGTCAATTAATTCATTCCAGTGAATTACAGGTTTTTAGATCTCGAGCCAATGCTTTTACTTGACAATTGAAATTGGTTCCTGGAGTAGTATTATTTTAGGCCAACTAAAGCTAATGACCTTTCTGCTCTCCAAGTTTCAAGCCACAGATTTCAGGAACAGAGACCAATGAAATGTGTGTCCTACATTCCAGCAGGCAAAAGTAGCAAGGAGTTTTCCTGTGGCTAGTAAAGAGCATGTTTCTTAATAAGAAAATGACTGAGCACTGTAAGACATCAAGTCATTTCCTGGCCTGTGTTTTACATGTGGCTTTCTATTATTATCTGATACCCTGACTTTGCACCCTTGATATGTCTGGCCTTCATCTCCTACTGCATTCTAAATCTGCACTTCAACCTTTTTCCTCTACCAGTGAATTCATCTCCTTGCTTCCCATTTCTGACAAATATTGAAAGGGAATGGAGGATATAGGAAATGGGAGCACTAATCCAAAAGGAAATTTCTTCAAAGGAAACTGAAATACATTGTTAATACTTTAGTTTTTAAGCAGGGTTCTGGTATCAGAAGTTGTCAAGTTGTGCCGCCACAGTTGTCAATTGACATTGCTTTTTGTTTATAGTCCCACAGTGAGCCCACTCCTTCCTTTCCTGCCATCAGTCGTTTATAGTTTGGCCCACCACTTCTCTATATAATCTCCAGCAGTGCTTTTCTTTTTTCTTTTTTTGTTAATATTGTTTTCCTGTGTTTTTTTTTTTTTAAGATTTTATTTATTTATTTGACAGACAGAGATCACAAGTTGGCAGAGAGGCAGACAGAGAGAGAGGAGGAAGCAGGCTCCCCACAGAGCAGAGAGCCCTTTGCGGTGTTTGATCCCAGGATCCCGGGATCATGACCTGAGCTGAAGGCAGAGGCTTTAACCCACTGAGCCACCCAGACACCCCTCCAGCAGTGCTTTTCTGTGAAATAAAGGAACTCAGAAACTGAATAAAAGAGAGGGGAATGGCTGAAGCAGAGATGGTACATGCATATGTGACTTCTTTCCCCCCTCCTTTCTTAACTAGCTCCATTTTTTTATATTTGACTTCTTGTTCTTAAACATTTTGGCTTTATTCTTCCTAAAAGATCACTAGTTTTTAATCTATTTCCAATTTATAAAATGGGTCCATGGCAGTAAAAATAGATAGCAAGGGCCTTTTATAACTAATAGAAATGATGAGTGACATTGAAATGGATGGGTACAAATTATTCTTCATATATCCTTTAATTAATTATCAACTTACTGGGTGCTATGGTAATGGCTGTGAGGTGTTAATAGAAATAAAATCATCTTACACCAAGATCTTACAGTTTTCTGGAGTTTGTAATACATTCCCATTCAAATATCAAAGAGAAGTAGTATAATGTAGTGGAAAGAGTACTGGAATAAGTGACAGAGGAACTCAGAGCTACCCCAACATCACGATTTCCCAGTAGAGACCTCTTATAAATAGAACTATGCCCCTCACAAATTCATATGTGGAAACTCTAATCCCCAAAGTAACTGTAGTTGAAAGTAGGGTCTTTTAAGAGCTAATTAAGGTTAAGTGAAGTTGTAAGGATGGGGCCTTAATCTGAAATGATTTATAACCTTCTAAGAAGAGGAAGAAACACCAGGGATACACAGAAGAAAGACCATATAAAGACAGCGAGCAGGCAGCCACATGCAAGCCAAGGAGAGAGGTTTCAGGAGAAAAAAACTCGCTTCCTGAAGTACTGTCCTTGTTTTCTCTGACAGTTCTTGGTTGTTTATTCTTGACCTCTTTTCCAAGCAATGTTGTTGGAGTATGTTGGAATCTGCTTCAGGTCTCCTTCTCCCAATCTTCTGAGAGTTCTGGATCACCTTGCACATTCCTATGGCATCAGTAACCACTGATCTATAGCTGGTGGATCACTATATCCAGATTTCTGGTGCAGATCTTTCTTTTTTTCTTTTTTCTTTAATTCCATCTTTATGGATGAATAATTGACATAGAAAATTGTAAAGTATTTACAGTGTATATCATGGTAATTTGATATATGTATACACTGTGAAAGAATTCTTCCCACCTAGTTAATTAACACATTACTTCACATATTTATCTCTCTTCTTTTGATAAACACATTTAAGTATTACTCTCTTAGCAAATTTCAATTATACAGTGCAGTGTTATCAACTACAGTCATCATGTTATACATGGATCCTAAGACATTGTTCATCTTATACCTAGAAGTTTGTATCCTTTTACCAACCTATTTGCTCCCAGCCCTTAGTCTGCCACAACCACTTTTCTCTCCTGTTTTTGAGTTTGACTTTTTTTTAGACTCAACAGATAAGCGATACCATGCAATATTTATCTTTCTCTATCTGGCTTATTTCACTTAACATAATGCTTCAAGATCCATCCATGTTATCACAAATGACAGAATTTCTTACTTTCTCATAGTTGAATATTTCATGGTAAATATACACCACAACTTCTTTATCCATTCTTCTGTCAAGGGACACTTAACTTTGTTTCCATACTGTGACTATTGAGAATAATGCTATAATGAACTGGAATAGAGAAATCTATTTGGTATCCTATTTTCATTTCCCTTGGATGTATACCTAAAAGTGGGATTGCTGGATCATATGGTAGTCCTACTTTTAATTTTTTGAGGAAACTTCATATTGTCTTCCATAGTGGCTGTACCAATTTACATTCCCACCAAGAGTGCACAAGGGCTCCTCTTTTTCCATGTCCTCACAGCACTTATTTCTTGTCTTTTTGATAATAGCCATTATAACAGGTGTGAGGTTAGAGTTCATTCTAGTTTTGCATTTTCCTGATGATTAGTGAAGTTGGACACCTTTCATACACCTATTGGCCATTTTATGTCTTCTTTGGAAAGATGTCTGTCCAGGTCCTCTGCCTACATTTACATTGGATTGTTTTGTTTTGTTTTGTTTTGTTTTGTTTGCTATTGAGTGGATGAGTTCTTTATATTTTTGGAAAATAACTTCTTATCAGATAAAAGATTTGCAGATATTTCTCTGTAGGTTGAGCCTTAGTTGTGTAGTTTCTTCCTTGATATCTCTACTGTTTTTCAGTTGCCTAAAATTGAAAATATTCAGACACAAACTAAACTTATGTTTATTTTTTTAATGTCTTATTTACTTGGAACTTCCATCTACTCATATTCTTTAATAAGACACCCTGGAGATTATCTCTGATTCCCTTTTCTCCCTCAATCCCCATAAGCAACCAGTAACAAAGTTTTGTGGATTCATCTTTAAAACATATGTCTTGAGACTATATTTATCTTTATCCCTAGTATCATCATACTCATGTTATTCAGAGTGATATTAAATATGAACATTTTAAATGTATTAGTGATTTGGAAATTTCAACCCATAAATCTACAGTTACATTGGGAAAGCACTAAAATTGGAATTTTACTTTCTTTTCAAATCATTTTTATTTTTCAAGCCTCCAGTGTTTTTCTTGCAAAATTCATTTAGTATCTATTGATTCTTGCATTCCTGAAAAATCTTTCCAGGGTCATGCTTCCCAGATTCTACTCTAATGTTACCTTCTGCAAATTTTACTAGATCTTTTTATATTTGGATGTTTCTGTATTCCTGACCCTTTCTCCACATAGACTTGCCTGATTTAATAGAAAAATGAATTATATTTGGAAAAGGTTGTGTGGGTTATCTTACAACAATCCCATCTCCAGTTACATGGTTTTCTAGCCTTAACTTGAGCACTTTCAGGAACTTGGCACTCTTTATTGCTAAAAGAATTCTTCTTAGAGTTTAAAAGGTTTTACTCTTATTACTCTTTGTTACTAACATCTATCTGCTTGTCCTAGATATTTTCTCATATGGCAAAACTGGTTGTCCATAAGGCAATACTTTTAATTTTTTAAATTAATTCAAACAGTTGAAAATGGACTTGAAATATTTGCTGCTTATATTTTTTCTAATTTATGACATATTCTCTAAATATTCAATTAATAAATATATTAGATAATAAATAAATAGTTATAATAAATAATTAGAATTTTTTATTTCTCAATCTATGTTTCCCCTCACACGCATGCCCTTTTAATGTCAATGTAATGTTGTTTTATGTAGATGATATTCCCTACCCAGTGTTCTGTATTTTAGGCTAAAAGTCTTTAGTTCTCAAATAGGTCCCATTACTCAGATTTTGGATTATGCTATGTTCTGGCTGTTCTCAGGATACTCTTTTGTTAGCCAATGTCTCTCCCAAAGTAAACCTTCTGGAAGTAGATACAACATTGTTGTAAAGCTGAAATCATAGTAACAGAGAACAGTTCTGAAATTCTCCTGAATTTGATATCATGCATAGAATGAGAAAGTCACATGCTTAGGCAATTGTCTGGATTCCTCCACATCTCTCAGCTATTGAGCTATAATGCCGGTACCAAAACATATTGCATACTGATTTAGCACAAAGTCTAACTTTCATGACAAATATTGGGTTCTAATTTCAAAGATAGGTTCAAATTAAACTGCTATTAATTCAGGGCTACCCAATTTGTAAGTAGCATTCTGAATCCAAGTGGGAACTTAACAATTGCACTTAATATTCATTCTAGTTTGGTTGACCTAGCTGAGGTCGTTTTGAATCATAATTCTGTTGTTCAGAAGAGTACATTATACCTTTTAACCAAGTCTGATTAAAATGTAAAACAGGGTATGGACATCGGGGAGGGTATGTGCTATGGTGAGTGCTGTGAAATGTGTAAACCTGATGATTCACAGACCTATACCTCTGGGGCAAATAATACATTATATGTTAATAAAAAATTTTCTTAAAAATGTAAAATGGGATCAAATCTTATGGCAGACCAGTGATGAACATTCTCCTGATCTACAGGACACTCTTTTTTTTTTTTTTTTTTTAAATTTTATTTATTTATTTGGTGCAGAGAGAGACAGAGACCACAAGTAGTCAGAGAGACAGGCAGAGAGAGGGGGGAAGCAGGCTCCCCGCCGAGCAGAGAGCCCGATGTGGGGCTCGATCCCAGGACCCCGAGATCATGACCCGAGCCGAAGGCAGAGGCTTTAACCCACTGAGCCACTCAGGCGCCCCCTACAGGACACTCTTAATCATTAATGCAATGCAGTTATCTCTGACATATACTCACCCAATAACTTTTTTTTTTTAAGATTTTTTATTTATTTATTTGTCAGAGAGAGAGAGAGAGAGAGCGAGCACTGGCATATGGAGGCAGAAGGAGAAGCAGGCTTCCCGCCGAGCAAGGAGCCCGATGTGGGACTCGATCCCAGGACGCTGGGATCATGACCTGAGCTGAAGGCAGCTGCTTAACCAACTGAGCCACCCAGGCGTCCCTCACCCAATAACTTTAAAAAAAAATCCTACAGAGATATTATAGCTAACTGTCAAAATGTTTTGTCTAAATAAACTCCATAATATATGATTTATTACCATAACCAAATAGTGAAAGAATTTGGTTATTTGTTTCAGTGCAGAATAAAACCACATTATTTTCCTTATTAAAAGACTCTCTTTCAGTCTTTTCCTGATATCATAGGCCTTTCCCCTTCATTGCTCATCTTCTTGTGTAAGGAATATCTACAAATCTGTTTATAGTGTTCCTATTATTCTTCACAGTCTCAGATTGTTCTGAGCTTTATTCTCATGGGCGCTATTTTTAGAGGTGGATGCCACTCTTGTATGTTTATTTATCTTTTGGTGCTTTTTCTGTCCATCTGTGGTACATATCTTTGAAAGGATTACCTTTGATAAACTGATACATTTTTAATACCTACATTTATTTGTACTATCTTGAAAGCAAAGATCAGGGCTCTGGATTAGGGACAGCGTATTATCTCTTGTAGCAATTATGCTAATTCACTGTGTCCTAATCTTTCTCCTTTGGGGTGATGCAGTCAGGGCCAGATGGACCATATATGTGCAAAGAATCTTTTGCCCTATGGGATAGAAGCCCAAAATTATGAATGTGGGAATTTACATAGGCTACAGAGTTCTTCTCTGTTCCTGAAAAGGGGAGAGAAATCTTTGCTCCATAATGGTTTACAATTCTTTGAAATGTAAAAAAATAACTGGGTTTCATCCTTTGAAGTGTAAACAAATATCAAGGAGGTAAATCCTTTAAATCTTCCTGAGATCTTTCATTATCTCTTCACTCATCTTTTAACTAGTCTTTTCCTTTATTCAGCTTCCAGTTTTCTTTTCTCTGAAAATCCTAACCATACAGAAACATGAAAATACTCATTTCTCTACACTGTCCATGAGATCACTAATCCTTGTGTAGGGACATTCTAATTAAGAAAAATATATGTATACTTTTCATCATAAAATGTTTAAATAATTAGCAAACAGATTTTTAATGTGAAGAAATAAAGGATAATCAAAGGGAAGAAATATATTGGGTACACATGGAAAGAGAAAAATAACACAAATTATATTCTTTGTCCAAATGAGATCCTTGCCTTCAAGTTTTCCATTTAAGTTGATAAGCATCGTGTATTTTTAGACAGTAGTTTCTTGCATCTCACAAAGATATAACAATCCAGTGATCCATGTTAGGCCTAATTAATGGCCTGATGATACCTATGATATGGAATCCTTCTCTACTTCTCTTCTGAATATTCTTTAGTATCTTATCAGGATTATTATGATTGTCTCTTCCTTCTAACCATTATATCTACCACCATTCTCCATACACAGCAAACAGAATTTTTAAAAAACTCCAATATAGTCTTTAAAATATCTAACAGTTTCTCAATATGCTTTAGCCACAGTGATCTTCTCTGAGATATTTATAACAACAATAAGACAGGATATTTCCACTTCAAGGTTTCTTGTATCATTTTTTCCAACTGAAGTGTCGAATGATAGCTGGCCCCACCAAACCACCCCAAAGTGTTTTCCAGTTCTTCTTCTCTGTCAAGTCAATAAGTTGTAGCAGATTTAGCTAATTGTCCATCAACAACAACAATAAAAAATGTGTTACCTTTTCTGAAATATGTAGTTGTCAATGGGAAGTAGTGCCTTTCCCATCTTTCTTGCAGGTAGGTAGAGCCATATAACTAGTTCTGGCCAAGGGGATATGAACGGACATGTCATGTTACACTTCAAGGTTTAGCTGCTAAAGTCCTCCCCCATGCTTCCTCGTTCGTTCTGCATTTTCTGTATGGTTAGAATTCAGGTACCCTTGAAAGCAACATGTTGAAAATGTCTGTGGCTCCATCAGAATGAGTTCTTGAGTATTTGTGTGAACAAGGATGATCCCACTAAACTGTGTAACTATCTACTGCTTCTATATGAATAGAAATAATCTACTGTACTTACAACAGTGTATATTTTAGGTTCTGCTTTTTATGGCAATTAGTCTAACCTTATTATTAAAAGGAAGCATTGCCTTCAACTACTCAGAAGGCAGAATAAATACCTACAAAGTTCGTAACTCCGAAGGGTTTGGACGACAGAATGTGAGTAACATGGGTCATTTGTTATTTACTGCAATTAGGAAGATGTTCTACACAAACAATGAGCTTAAGCAAGACTTGACTCATGAACAGAAATAAAAGGGTAAAGAGTCTAGAAGCTTAAACATTAGGAGACAAGATTTTAAAAGGACATAAGTAACAAAGGTTCATCCAGGGTTCTCATTAACAGAGGAACTCAGCTCTGAAAGATTTAAATTAAAAATTCTTCCTTTCCACTCAAGTGTGTTACTTCATGTGGCCTGAAGGAAGCTGCCATGGAGATAGACATAGGGGCATGGAAGCAAGGAAATAAATCAATCTTGAGAATTATGTCTGGGAGAAATTATAAGCTGTGGTTACTGGCACCTGGTACTGACTGGAGACAAGTAAATCAGAACCCTACTGTTTTTGAAAGACTTGTGTTTCCAAAGAAATGTGACCCTGGACCAAAGAAATCTTTGACTATTCAAACCTTATAGCAACTCCTTAGCTATCAAATTTGTATGTGTAACAAATAGCGAGCTGTGAAATCTGTGCAGCCCTCAAGAAGGACATACTCTTCAACAAGCCCTTTTAGATGTGGCTGTGAAGGACAATAGACGGATAACAGAGTTCCTTCCAGATAATAGTATTTAGGTAAATGAAGGACTTTCCATCACTGCTATGGTAGAGACCTCCACAATAACTTCCAACTAGGATGCCTTGTTGCTATGAATGAGTGATTGATGTATATCTCATATTCTTCAACATTTTGAAAGGTAATTCTTATTGCTATCTTTGCTTCACCTTATAAAATAGGTATGTGGGTTTGGAGGATGCAAATAATTGACCTTTTAGTGGTCAGCTCAGGTATTAAATTATGAGAAGTCATATCTGGAACCAATGGAAAAGACAATGAGTCTTTCATACAGAGTAAGATTTTATAGTGAACACAGCAAATGGAATGGATTTTGAAGTACCTCCTTGGGGATGGGGTACAAAGTAATATTTTGTGGGGAAAGAGATAGATTATTTAAGAAATGGCTCTCTGCTGAAAGACATGTTTCTTCTTCCATATTATGGAGTTTTCATGGGAAGCAAAAGACAATATTTCCCACACCCTTTTGCATCTAGCTGACCAGTTCTATCCACAAGGTGAGTGAATAAGCCTTGGGTTGCTTCCAACCCTAGACCATTAAATGTCCCTGGATTTCTCCAACACCCTTTATCTCCATAACCCTTCATCATTTTTCTCCATTTCAGCTAGGTAGAATGGAGACAATTTCCAGGGTGATCTTAGAAGCCATATATTAAAATGGCTGGGCTTCATTCAATTTAGTTCTGAAAGATGACATGGAAGAGGGTTGTTCTGCTGACAAACTCACCTAACCCAGGTGTTATAAGAACAAGAACTAGGTTTCTGTTGTGTTGGAGTGCTTATACATCCCTGAGGCTATTTGTTAAATGTTACTTCCTCAGACAACATTCCTAGCTGTATAGTACCCATCTCCCATCTTAACCTGGGCACATAGAAGGTGGACATGAACTATTTATTGAATGAGTATATATATATATATAATTTGAAGAAACTCCTCATTTGAATTTTCACTTTCAACATATTTTCTTTCCTAAAATTTTACCCATTAAAGATGATTTACAATTTAGATATATTCTTACTCACCAAACATTTTCTATTTGTTATGCATACTCAGTGAAGTTTCTGTTATTCTCTCAACTCCCGGTATAATAAATCTGTTATGACCTTTTTCTAATTTTATTGTCTCTGGACAGTTTCTCAAAACTGTTACACACACACACACACACACACACACACACCCCATAGAGAAGTAGAATTCCTGGAGTTAGTGGGGGAAAAAAGAACCCTGGAATTACCAGTTCATTCTTTTATCCTCTGAAGAAAGTTAATGTAGTCTTAAGCCATGATGATGTGATAGTCTTTCTTTTAATATGATAAACATTGAAGGTTGTTGACATTTGACTATGAGAATTTATTTGGTTCTTTACAAAAATATCTAGGCTCTTTCTCTTTCACTCTTTTGGCTCAAGTTAACAATGAATTGGCCACAGGTATTGGAAAAGGGTTTTCCTTTTTGTCCCTAGTTCTGTGTTTGTTCAGTGCATTTCTAGAGTATAACTCCTTCACCATATGGGCTCAGAACTCTCCTAAGAACTAAAAATATGGGAAATGAACAATACAGAGTATTATTACATAAAGTACTGACTCATTTTAACTTGGAAACTTGTGAGATTTATTTTTCATTGCAGCAGAAAGACTCCTTTCAACAGATCTTCTGTTTCAAGCCACATACAGATTATCATGTCCTTATCATCAGAGTTTAAGTGATCAAAGTTGACCATAAGGCCACATTCTTGTAATTCACTTTTTCAAAAGCAAATCTCAAGTCTCAAGATTTTCTCAGTATCTGAAATAATGGTGAGGTTTGAGATGAGGAAGTGGAAGGTGTAACAATAAACTAGAGCCCTTTATGGGATGTGGAGGATTTTTATTGCACAGCAGAAACATCATGGAACACAGATTCATTCATTAAATGCTTTGTGCATGTGTGATTTGTTTAAAGGTTTTTACTGAATAAGAAAACTTCATTTTAGTACAACCAACAAAAACTCCAAAAATAAGTGTTTCTAAAAATGAATTCATGGAAACAAAAATCATTCTTTTATTTTGAAGTAGATGTCTTCCAAGAAAAAAAAAAGTTATTTTCTCAGTAGGCCTACAAAGCTCTTCAAGTCAAAGATTTACATGAAAATTTACTAAAAGTGAATATCCCAAATTTTAGCTATAGGGAATTTTTAGCAAAGTTCTGCACAACACGTAACATCCAATAGATGACCAATTTTCCCAGTTTGCTTGGGACTGATCATAATGATCTTAACATTCTCCTCAGTTTGACTAAACTTCAGACAGGTTTTTTACTGACTCTAGGCCAAGACCTCCTTTTCTTAAAGCATTAACTTTAGGAAACTTTCCATTGTAAATTTTCTCTGCCTCTTTGAGATAATAAATCTTCTCACAGCCACTTGACAGTTTCACAGCCCAGGAATATCTTTCTGAGGGACCCAAGAGTCATCTCTGACAAGTAACCACCAGGAAAGCATGTTATCTCTTAGTTTTTGTGTGGAGGTAGCCTAACTTCAATAAACAACAACTAGCAAACACAGATGACCTAATTCCATTGACCAATTTCCCACCTGATGTCCTCCAATACTTTCCCACTAGCTTACTTCAGAGCTTAAAATCCTTTCACCTTTGTTACAGTACAGATGAATTCATTCTCTCTCCCCTATTGCAGTAGTCTTGAATAATGTCTTCCTTACTTTAGCTCCATCTGATGTTCTTTTCCTTTGACAGAATTTCTCAGAGTTAGGATTAAAAATGTAAGTCCCAGGAACCTTTTCATTCTCTGGAACAGTTAGGTTTGTTTCTTAGCATAACCCTTTAGTTCATTTATTGATAGTTCTGAAGTCTGTTGTTCTCTCAGAAGAGCAGGAGTTGTCAAAGACCATGCTGCTTGTGTGATAGTCTGCACATCATTATTCTGCTGGATATTATTTTTAGGTGTTCAATCAATATTTGTAAAGTAGAGATTGTTCAACAAGAATATAGACATGCTAAAGTCTTTGCATCATTTGCCTTCATTGTTAGATCCATGTAGAATACAGGATGACCCTGTTCACTTATTTATTCATTCATTAATTTATTCATCTGTACATTCAACAAATACTTATTGAGAACCTCACATTTGTCAGCCTAATAGACTTTGTCCATGATCTTAAATATTTTATAAACTAGAAGAAGAAATAGTAATGATTCAAAAAACAACAAAAGTAAGAACAATCCTTTCTCTCTCTAGATCTCTGTCTCTTGTTTCTCTCTCTCTCTCTTTCTCTCTCTCAAACACACATACACACACACACACACACACACACACACAAAATTTAAAATGTGGAAAGTCCTCTGGATAAATTTAGAAAGTAATATGAGAGAATGCAAAGTAAGTTTTGGTCATAATTTCCTACTTTCACCTTTTATGATCTGTTAAAAGTTCAAAAACTCTTTAGAAGACTTGAGATTTGCTTTTTAACATGATTATTCAAATATTGTCCTGGATGCAATGAGGTGGTCCAATATATTTCTGTGAATATACTAAATTGTTAAGAAGGAAAAAAAAAAGTGTACTGAGGTTCTTACATTAGCTACGATAAAAATAATTTGGCATGTGTTAGAAACCATTTTGGTATTCTGATTTTCTAAGATTTATTTATAATATTAAATAATGAATTTTAAATTCATGTTTTAGAATATGAAGATGAGTCCTTTGAGAGAGGTTATCTTGTGGGCTAAAAGACCTCACATGGCCAAACAGATGGAATT
This sequence comes from Martes martes, assembly GCF_963455335.1. NCBI lineage: Eukaryota > Metazoa > Chordata > Mammalia > Carnivora > Mustelidae > Martes > Martes martes. The sequence goes on from NW_027666672.1 coordinate 17,925, forward strand.
TTGCTATGGACATCATTTTTTCCTATCATTCTGGGAAAGAAAAAATGATTACTCTTCCAAGTAATACAGGAGAAAGAATGATATGGCCATGACTGGCTAAGATTTGTGGTTGGAAATACAGGCCACTTCTATGCCTTTCTTTTGGCTCAGTAGAATGATGTGTTCATTATATGTGTATTCATAGTTCAGTGTGTGTGTGTGTATTTGACCTATTGAGTGCTATCTTTAGATATAGACCTATTATATGCTTGCTATGACTGTTAGATTAGAATTTAGGATGCTGACAAATGACCGAAAAAAATGTTTTTCAGTTCTTTATCCTAGTGTTGGTTAATCAAGCATGCTTTATTCAACCTCGCAGAGATTCTTGTGGGGTCATCAGATAGGCTTTGATTAAAAATTTGTGGCATACTTTAGCAAAGGAATCAGCCAACAGGATGTGTGGTTCACAGTCAGCAAAATTACTATATGCCTGAACATTTGTTAGTCAAGTGCAAGCCTAGGATATGGATGTATCCTAATGGATGTGAAATTACTATTTGTATTTGTTGGGATATTTTAATTGCAAATAACAGAAAACTCAACAGAAATGAATTTATTGACTTCTTTAACTCAGCAGTCCAGATAGATGCTTCTGTGACTTGGCACAGTGAATAAGTCATCTCATTCTCTCTCTCTCTGCTCCATCTTCATGGCACTAGTGTTCTTTCTTCAGTTCTACATGGTGGTTTGTTGATCTTCTTTTATGATGATTGCAGTCCGGCACTTCGTATTATCTGTTCAATTCATGTAGTGGAAGAAAATTTCTACTTCCACATGGTCTTCCTGGCTTGAACAGGGTTAGGGTTCTTTCTTAAAAAGCAACCAATTGTGAGGAGATGATTTGACTGGATTAAGTCTGCCAGGCCCATCTCAACAGCATTGCTACTACATTGTGAGGAAAGTAAACTCCCTTTCCAAGGAAAATCACTACTTTTGATAGAAGAAAGAGGAAATCAACCCTTTGTATACTAATTTTTAGAGGCAACCGCTAATAGTCCCTGTGTAATTTATACAAAGACTGATTAGCTGTCAAAAAGACTCTTTCAACATGGCTTACGGACACCAAACTAATATACTTTTAATGTTCTTTCTTTGGCCCATTCACTGGGTGCTTTCCAGAAAGGACTCTAGGATTATTCTGTAGATTTGCTGTCTCCTTCTCTGTAATCTGTTACTTCTCTTACCACCCAAAGCTCTCCAATCTCCCTGCCTCTACTCTGATGCACATTGAACCTGCATTCTTTTATTTACTGACAGAATAGCATTTGGTGGTCTATCAGGTAAAATCTCAGTGACCCATTATAACTGGACTATACATCATTATTTAAAAACTACTTTTCCTTTTCTTGAAGATACATTTTCATAAACTATAATTATCTAATTTTTCCTCTTGGAAGGGAGGAAATTTATTTTTACCCAGTCCTAGTAAAATAGTCCCTTTTTATAAAAATGTGTAGAATGATTCTTTAAAATCCTAGAAGAGAAAAGTAAAATCAATTTGAGTTTAACTTTCTACCTTATTAAAATATTACTAAGCTATATCTTTGATAAGAAGAGATGCAAAGAGAACAGAAAACTGTGAGTTACAAATTCATACTAACTCTACTCAGTTTTCCTATTTTCAGAGATGTGAGTTAAAACTTAAGATGATAGTGGTAATAACAAACACACATATAACATCTATTATGTGTCAAGCAATGTTCAAACATGTAATTATTTAATTCTCGCAATAGCTCTATAAGGTAGGTAATATTATTATCCATATTTTAAATAGAACTCTATCACAGAGTAGCCAAGCAACTTGCCCAAGGAACATAACAAGTGGCAGAACTGAGGTGGGGACCTGGACAGTTTGAATTCAGAATCTACGTTTTCACTCTGAACACTATATTACTATAAAAGATTAAATTTTTTGAGTTGGTAGTAAGCCAAAAAGTAACTTAGATGAAATGATAGAATATATAAGCAGAAAGATGTTTTTATTTATTTTATTCTTTTTATAATAGATTAAGACCCAGGATGAGCCTAATCAGGCAGAATATGAGGCTTTTGTTGACTTTTATAATAATTCTAGAGAATACCAACTACCTTTGTGTCCCACCTGATATTGAGTTTGAGGATCTGATTGACTTTAAGATCTTTTAGTCTAATCTCTTATCATTTTTATATCATTTCCATGAATCATCCCAGAGGTTCTCTTTATTTTGTTGTGATAAAAATCTAAGTCTTGGTTAAGAATCTCAGGAAATGTGTAGAAAATAGACAGAATTGGTTTTTTAATAATTCTTAGAACTTAACTGATATGGAGTCCATGGAAAAAATAGAAATTAATTAGCTTACATTATATGCTATAGGTTGGTCCATTCTCCCTAAATGTGTGTATATATATAATAATTTTCTGCTACTAAACTTTTAAATAAACTTGAATAAATGTATTTGAGTTTAGAAAGAATAAATGTACATAAGAAAGCATCGAGCTTCATGATTTTTATAAAAAAACAGCCATTTCTGTTAGACATAGGAAATACTTGAGGGATACTTAAAATTTGCTGTTTGTATTTTTTCAATAATTCAGAAACTAGTTTTCAGCATATGACAAAATAAGGTATGTGTTTTTAAGTGTGATTGTTTAAATGAGGATTTCCGTCTTCTAGTTATAAATGTCTACTTTATTTAACAGGCATACTTCTTAAAGTTTTGAAGTTTCATGTTTATGTCTGGAAATAAATCTTTAAGTTGTATGTTGATAATGAAAAACCTGAATTGCATCACTAATGTTGCCAGATGGTTGGATTTACTCCAGACTTGATAACTTCTAAAACCCATGAAGTTAAAAGTTCTTGTCATATTTTGTGTTAATTTTAAATTTGTGTGAGTCTTAGAGATACCCATGGGACCAAATCAACTGAAATTTTTCCTCATTTATATAATTTGAAGAATATATGTAATCTAACTTATTGATGGCATTAATATATTCACAAACATAAAATAAACTACTTCGTCCCTTGAGCTCACCTGCTGCTCCTTAGAAATGTTTCTCTGCTCTACAACTATTGTACTATCAGTCAATAAACACTTCTTTATCTGAGGACTGAAAGTAATCTTCGAGATTTGTTTATATGTTGGCCGCTTACTAGTGCACGTATAATTAAATCAGCCCTTCACAGAGCTGACCCAAGCCAAAATTGTGATGTAAATGAAATTGGTCTTTGGTCCTCCTCCTTTACTTTTATTTGGGGCTTGAATGCTTTAGTGCCTAATTCCCATACCCAAGGTTTTGATGTTACCAAATTTCTCTCTTAATCATCTCAACTGGATCTACTCACCACCCTAGAAGCAGTCCTACCTCTTCTGTCTTCACCTTGCATCCAGCAGACCCACTGGTATTTCTCCCTCGGCCTGGCTGAGATTTTTTGGCCAGATAAATCTCCTGAATCTCTTTACTTAAAATTGTCGTCAGGTTGGGTCTACCCCATGTCATCCTTACACAATTGGTTTCTTTTACTCCCAGATCAAGACCTTACCCTTTTTCTCATTCAATTGTGTTGTTTGAACCCATCATTGGTCAGAGTACTCCTGAATCTCAGTCTTGTTATTTGATATTTTAGCTATTTCCTTTACCTTTATGCTTAATGCAATTTTAATCTTCAATCTCATACAAAATTGTTTATGGGAAATAATGAAGAACAAAGCCCTACGTGGAATACTCAGAAACACTATGTTCTAGGTTGACTTCTGTCCATTTTTAATATCATTTTTGGATTTGGAATATCAGCCTGTTGAATATAGGCTCAGCAAATCCATATTACTTAAGCTTCTACAAAGTAATATCACAACTTACAGAATTTAAGTCTCACTGTATGGACAGTATTTTCTGAATTGCCAGCTTGTATAATGTTACAATGCCTGCTAGAGGCAGAAACAAGGCTTTACATTTAATAAGTGCTCAGAGAATATGAGTTTATTGAATGAACGAAAATGGGTATTCGTTTGAATGTCATGAGTTATTCTTAATGATGCTTTGTTAAAGCTTCACAAAACACCTCTATTTGCCAGTTTCCAGAATTCTAGGGTCCTCTGCAAGTCTTCATAATTTTTGAAAATTACCATTTATAGTCACATTCCCAGTATTTTTTTAATGAGGATGCAATGAACCTAGGCCCTAAACAACTGGACTTCTTAAAATGGCTGTTACTTTTTCTCATTTCAAATTCCTCTTCATTCTTTTAGCCTATCTCTTCTTGTCAAGGATGACAGAAGCTAAATAGAAATTAAAGACAGCTTTCCTTTGTGAAGACTACAATGAGCTCTTCAGACACTGACACTGGTTCTTGTTTGCTGTTTCTTTGCTGTTTTTTTTTTTTTTTTATGAGTTTTATGAGGCTTTATGGACATCCTAATTTGCTTATGAAATGCAGCTTATCCTAAGCCTAACTTTTCCAAAACTCTTCCTAAGTAAGTGTGTGTGTGTGTGTGTGTGTGAGAGAGAGAGAGATTCTTTCCCTTTTTTTAAAGATTTTTATTTATTCATTTGACGGAGAGAGATCACAAGTAGGCAGAGAGACAGGTAGAGAGAGAGGGGGGAAGCAGGCTCCCCACCGGGCAGAGAGCCCGATGTGGGACTCGATGCGGGACTCGACCCCAGGACCCTGAGATCACAACCCGAGCCTAAGACAGAGGCCCAACCCACTGAGCCACCCAGGCGCCCCTATTTAATATTTTGAATATCATCTCATCTCTTTACCTTTTTTTTTTTTCTACTTTATTTATTTATTTATTTATTTTTTTTAAATTTTTTATTTATTTTCAGCGTAACAGTATTCATTGTTTTTTCACCACACCCAGTGCTCCATGCAATCTGTGCCCTCCCTAATACCCACCACCTGGTTCCTCCACCCTCCCACCCCGCCCCTTCAAAACCCTCAGGTTGTTTTTCAGAGTCCATAGTCTCTCATGGTTCACCTCCCCTTCCAATTTCCCTCAACTCCCTTCTCCTCTCCATCTTCCCTTGTCCTCTATATTATTTGTTATGCTCCACCAATAAGTGAAACCATATGATACTTGACTTTCTCTGTTTGACTTATTTCACTCAGCATAATCTCTTCCAGTCCTGTCCATGTTGCTACAAAAGTTGGGTATTCGTCCTTTCTGATGGAGGCATAATACTCCATAGTGTATATGGACCACATCTTCCTTATCCATTCATCCGTTGAAGGGCATCTTGGTTCTTTCCACAGTTTGGCGACCGTGGCCATTGCTGCTATAAACATTGGGGTACAGATGGCCCTTCTTTTCACTACATCTGTATCTTTGGGGTAAATACCCAGCAGTGCAATTGCAGGGTCATAGGGAAGCTCTATTTTTAATTTCCTGAGGAATCTCCACACTGTTCTCCAAAGTGGCTGCACCAGTTTGCATTCCCACCAACAGTGTAAGAGGGTTCCCCTTTCTCCACATCCTCTCCAACACACGTTGTTTCCTGTCTTGCTAATTTTGGCCATTCTAACTGGTGTAAGGTGGTATCTCAATGTGGTTTTGATTTGAATCTCCCTGATGGCTAGTGATGATGAACATTTTTTCATGTGTCTGGTAGCCATTTGTATGTCTTCCTTGGAGAAGTGTCTGTTCATATCTTCTGCCCATTTTTTAATATGATTATCTGTTTTGTGTGTGTTGAGTTTGAGGAGTTCTTTATAGATCCTGGATATCAACCTTTTATCTGTACTGTCATTTGCAAATATCTTCTCCCATTCCGTGGGTTGCCTCTTTGTTTTGATGACTGTTTCTTTTGCTGTGCAGAAGCTTTTGATCTTGATGAAGTCCCAGAAGTTCATCTTTGCCTTTGTTTCCTTCGCCTTTGGAGACATATCTTCAATCAATGTGATAGAACAAATCAATAAGAGAAGAGAGAAGAACCACATGATCCTCTCCATTGATGCAGAAAAAGCTTTTGACAAAATCCAGCATCCGTTCCTGATTAAAACGCTTCAAAGTATAGGGATAGAGGGAACATTCCTGAACTTCATCAAATCTATCTATGAAAAACCCACAGCAAATATCATCCTCAATGGGAAAAAGCTTGCAGCCTTCCCATTGAGATCAGGAACACGACAAGGATGCCCACTCTCACCACTCTTGTTCAACATAGTATTAGAAGTCCTAGCAACAGCAATCAGACAACAAAGAGAAATAAAAGGTATCCAGATTGGCAAGGAAGAAGTCAAACTCTCTCTCTTCGCAGATGACATGATTCTTTATATGGAAAACCCGAAAGACTCCACCTCCAAACTACTAGAACTCATACAGCAATTCAGTAATGTAGCAGGATACAAAGTCAATGTCCAGAAATCAGTGGCTTTCTTATACACTAACAATGAAAATACAGAAAGGCAAATTAGAGAATCGATTCCATTTACTATAGCACCAAAAACCATAAGATACCTCGGAATAAACCTAACCAAAGAGGTTAAAGATCTGTACTCGAGGAACTACAGAACACTCCTAAAAGAAATTGAAGAAGACACAAAAAGATGGAAGACCATTCCATGCTCTTGGATGGGAAGAATAAACATCGTTAAAATGTCTATACTGCCCAGAGCAATCTATACTTTTAATGCCATTCCAATCAAAATTCCACCAGTATTTTTCAAAGAGCTGGAGCAAATAATACTAAAATTTGTATGGAATCAGAAGAGACCCCGAATTGCTAAGGAAATGTTGAAAAACAAAAATAAAACTGGTGGCATCACGTTACCTGATTTCAAGCTTTACTACAAAGCTGTGATCACCAAGACAGCATGGTACTGGCATAAAAACAGACACATGGACCAGTGGAACAGAGTAGAGAGCCCAGATATGGACCCTCAACTCTATGGTCAAATAATCTTCGACAAAACAGGAAAAAATATCCAGTGGAAAAAAGACAGTCTCTTCAATAAATGGTGCTGGGAAAACTGGACAGCTATATGTAGAAGAATGAAACTTGACCATTCTCTTACACCGTACACAAAGATAAACTCGAAATGGATAAAAGACCTCAACGTGAGACAGGAATCCATCAGAATCCTCGAGGAGAACATAGGGAGTAACCTCTTTGATATCTTTACTTTTTAAAATTTTTTTATGATGTTATGCTAGTCACCATACAGTACATCAATAGTTTTTGATGTAGTGTTCCATGATTAGTTGTTTGTGTATAATACCCAGTGCTCCATGCAATCCGTGTCCTCTGTAATACCCATCACTGGGCCAACCCATCCCCCTTCCCCCTTCCCCTCTAAAACCCTCAGTTTGTTTCCCAGAGTCCACAGTCTCTTGTGGTTCATCTCCCTCTGTGATTTCCTCCACTTCACTTTTCCCTTCCTTCTCCTAATGTCCTCAATGCTATGCCAGAGCTCATAAAACACATCCCTCAACAGCCATGTTATTTTTTATAGTTGGTGCATCTCCTTATGGCTTCCACTTTGGTATCCAGAATTTTGTTTCTTAAAAGCTCACATTTCTCTAAGGCCACATGACATAATATTAGAAACTTCTTATATACAAAATACTGTGTTAGAAATTATGGAAGAATCATAAGAACACTTTTTTTTTTTCTTATAGTCCCTGTGGTTTAGGTCATATTTCTAGTTACATCTCAATTTTCAAAATTTAAAATGTAAATATAAATTTACATCTGTATTTTTAGAATTTAGACTTTATGTTTGATATGTCAACTTTTTATTCAGTATTGTGAAAGATAACATAACAGGATTTTTTTTGTATATTTATTTTTGGTCCTCTTCACTAAGTTTTATGTTAGTTATATATAAAGTAGCAAACTATAACCTTTCCTTCTACAAATTTCTGAGACACTTCTTTTATTACAGCCAGATGTTTTCTACTATAACTAATTTATTCACCAAGTACTGACAGAATACCTATACCAAATATCAGACATAATACTAAGATAATTAGTTTAAAAAACAAACAAGAGAACAACCGTATCCTTGTAATTCCACCATTTATTATTTATTCTGTGTCTTTTCCAATGAGATAAACATACTTTTCTCTTCCTTCCTCTTTTACTTGTGTGTTCCTTTTTGAGCTAAGAAAGCACCATTTGTAAATCCCCTATTATAAAGTATGATAGAATATTAAAAATATTTACCACCTGTGATTAAGATTGTACAATCATTTTGTTTGTTGGGGTTCTCAACGGCTGAATACCCATCAAAATCTTTTGAGGTTTGTTTCTTTGCTTGACTGTTTTTAAATTATAGACTCAAGGGGCACCTGGGTGGCTCAGTCAGTTAAATGTCTGCCTTTGGCTCAGGTCATGATTCCAGGGTTCTGGGATCAAGTTCTGCATTGGGCTCCCTGCTTAGTGGGGAGCCTGCTTCTCCCTCTGCTTCTGCCTGCTACTTCTACTTCTTGTGCTCTCTCTCTCTCTCTCTCCTGCTCTCTCTCTCTCTGTCCAATTAAAAAGCAAATAAATAAATAAATAATAAATAAATAATTTTTTAGAAACTTAAAAAATAAAATAAAATAAATTATAGACTCAAGAGTTGTACTTCAAACCCACTCCCTGAGTTGGAGTATCAGTGAGGTTGATGTTGCAGCAATAGATGATCTTTTAAAAGCTCTGCAATTAAGTCTTATAAGGACGCTGGGTTGAGAACCATTGCATATACCCATTATGAAAAATTTCAAACTTTATGCATTAATAGACTTTCTTCTCAGTTATTTTCTTCTAGGAATGACTTCATACATTATTAATACTCCATTTCCTAGCTGTTGTCTTTTAGAATATCTGGTTTTAGAGTTTTATTTGACATGTTTCCTTTCTATTCTTAAGATTTCTGACTCTGCATGAAAGACTTTTTTGTTACTTTTAAATATTTTAATAGTCTAGTGTTACTTTTACTCTCTTTAGGATGGTTTCTATAGATAATGGTTGTCTTCATGAATATTTAACCAAAGAAAAATAACAAACTGAGGTGATCTGCCTAGTTTAATATCTATTTTGTATGGTGATTCATATGGGATCTTTTTTGGTAAATATTATGTCTATTAAAATAAAATAAAAATTAAAAACATCTGTTAAACTCTTTCAAAGAGGCTAGAATTCTCTTAAAAATAAAATATATGTTTTTATTGTGATTATAAATAACATACCTGTTTAGAATGTAAGTTACAAATTTCAAATACTTCATTGTGTCACTGGTAGAGTATTTTGGACCACACAGAAGATATTGATGATAATAACTGGTTTCTTTGTCTTAAATTCAGTTTCATATTCATTATTAGACTTGAAATCTAAGATTTTAGAATAATGCCTTAACCTCAGTGGAGGAAATGTTGACCTGAAGAATGAAATTTGAAACTTGGTTCTGTTAATTTATTACATGAACTGAACACTCAAAACTTTGTCTTTAAGAATAGTAAGGCAATAATAATAATAATAATACTACCAATCTCACTGTTATTTTTAGGAGTTTCAATGGGATAACATAAGTTAAATGGTTATTGCTTGGCAAATGGCAGGGAACTTTTAAAAAAATCTACTTCGCTATTTACTACAGTACTTCCATTATCGCTATTAGTTTGAATGAGTAAGTTCTCATAACCTTATTAGGAGACTAGGGTAGGTAAATGGTCTATGAATTTTATGAGTAAGGGGAAGGCTCATAAAATATGTTTTGTTAATATTTCAATATGGGTGATTTGCAACCCTCAAGCATTGCACTCTTGCACAAAATGACCTTCACAGGTCATTTCATAAATAATACTTGAAGTATGCTTTGGTTGCAAGGAGTAAAATGGGTCACATTAGTCCAGCACGACATATCCTGTGGAATCAGAGTGTAACTTTTATTTTCTCATTTAGCTTTCATTGAGTGAAGAATGCAATTTCAATTGAGCACTGAATTGGAGATTCAGAGAACAGGGGTTTTATTACCAGCTCCATCACTGACATACAGTGGGCCATTAGGAAAAAATTACTTTTCTGGTCTGAACATCAGAATTCCCTTCTTTAAAATAGAAATAAATTTAGTGGCTTGGAAAATAATGTTGGATTTGGCAAATATAGATACACTCAATATTCTGGAGCATTTGATTTAATGAAATTCATGCTGTGTTCATAATGCAAAGAAATAACAAGTAAGCATATATATGATGATGATGCAAGTAAGCACTTACATAAATGATGATGATGATGATAAATAAATAAATAAACTACATAGGAAATTACACCAGTCAATGTAGCCATAGTTTTGAAATGTGCTGTATGGTGTTATGAATATGGAAGAACAAATTATCTATCCCCTTCAAGAGCATGGACATCCATTCAAATTAACACTTTCCAGTGTGATTCAAACTGACATGAGTACCCAAAGAAGTTGACTTGAATGCTCATGTTTGATCTTGGTGCTTGTAGGCAGTGGTATCATTCAGCATTTGTATGAATGAATATGCACTGGTTTATGTTAGTATATTTGTAGATCTCCAAACTGGGGACTGAGGGGGTATATATAAAACAAGACAGAAACGGGTTTAACTGCAGAAAGAGTGGGATAAAACAAGGCAAGGAGAGGAATAATTTCCATCAACAATGAATCGATTCTAAACCAGTCTTTAAACCCTTCAGGAGATTTGGGTAAGACTAGGGCCAGGAAGACATCCAGAAGGTTAGCCCGACACAACAGGGAATAGATTAATTGTTCTCTGACACTTCCATGGACATGCTGGGGGAGAAGGCTATGCATGTAAAGACAAGTATAATTTCAAACTGGGAGGAGACTTTTGCCGTCTTTAACCAAAGGGGGAGGAGATTTCAATCATGTTCAAGCTGACTCAGGACAAATCAGGGTGAGGCTAGAACTTAGTCTCCTGAGAAGAAAGGAACAAGAAGACATGGGCCACCAGAGAAAGTCAGTGAATAAGCAGTATAGTTACATTTCTGGTTGTTAATGTCTTTAAGTTTCTTATGAAACCTATAAACATGGATTTACATGTTTCACATTTTACATTTTAACCCATTAGATAGAGCTATATTTAAAAATGCATATTTATTATTAAATAAGTCTGGAAGACTAAATAGACAAAAATATTAAGGTTCAATCTAAAGAGAAGAAGCAGTGATATATCACTAATTTAATGCAATAAATCAGAAAAGAGGATTAAAAAGCAGAAAAAGTGTTAAAAGATCTCTGTTTTCCAAAAAAAGGAAATTCTATTTGTTTTTCAAGTAATGGCAGACAAATCTGGGTAGACTTTTTGTTGTTGTGATTGTTAATAAGGATAATTCATTTGAAGCACAGCTCACAAAAAATATAAGAATTCAGACAAGTTAAGTTGAACATAAAAATCATTCATTTTACATTTATTTGTTGAGTACCTGCTACATCCCTGTCATTATTCTAAGCACCAGGATGACAAATAGAGCAGAGACATTGGCCCCATCCTCACGAGCCTTACATTATAGTGGGAGAAAGATAACAATAAATAAAAATAATAAAAATCAGTAAAACAATAATATACAAACAAAAAACAGAAGGTCTGCAAGCCTAGAACTATACTTACAGAGAAGAATAATGAGTTCCTGTTTGAAAATTATTTTAAAAATTAGCCTTCCAAGAAGAGATTAATGAATTTAGTTATTCATATTTTTACCAGCTAACTTCTGGGAAGATAGCAGCATTTTGCTCATCCCTAAACCCTTCTCCCTCACAACCTCTATGCATTATAGAATAATACAACAAAAGGAGGCATAAAAACCACCCTCAAGTGAAATCTCTCAAGCTTCCCCCAACTGTTCCAGGGAAGAAAACAGGTACCAAACTTCATTATCCTTGGTGCTCAGGGAGATCCAAATAACCAGATATTCCTAAGTAAAACTGGCTGTTTTTTGTTTTGTTTTGCTTTAACTGGCAAGTGCCAATTGATGAAGAATACAATAACCAGTCATACATTTGAGTACCACTACCTTAATTTATGGTAAGGCACCACCAGTTTTACACATCACTGTTTTGTCCCATTATTGAAAAAGTAAACAAATTTCTTCCAGGAGGTTCAAAAAAATTATAAAATTCAAAAACATTACTCAATAATTTGAATATCTTTTTAACACTTTGAATATTTCAGTGCCACTTGTGCTTGGTGCCAAACATTAATATAAAACAAAATCTTCCTGGCTGCTTAGTTGGTGCCCATACCAGATAAGTACAAACAAATGAGCAAGTCCAACCATATCCATAGATCTCCTCTCTATGCTTGCAAGTAAAATTTTAATTTGACAAGATGTGGTTACATTGAAAATTGGCACTGATGTGAATGCTTTCAGTGATTTTTCATCAGAAGGCATTGAACAATGCCAATAGTCCCAAGCTTTAACCAACTGAACCACCCAGGGGTCCCAATAGTCCCAAGTTTTATTGAGCCCCAGCTATTGTGCGCTCTCTTCCAGCCAGTGCAGTATGATAATATAATCTGTAATATATTTCAGAGGCTTTGAAACTAGTTTGATAAGCTATTATAAATAGTTGTAGCCATTAAAAACTTCAACCCAATATGTTTTAAATATTTAAGTATTTTTTCTTCTAAATGTTTGGTCTCAAAATGACATTGAAACTTAATTGTCCTATAAAATCATTTGGAAATATTCTGTTTCAAAAGACACAATAAAGAAAATTATTAGCATATATAACAATGAGGGAAATAGCATTTTGTCATAGTTTAATTCTCAGTTATAGTTTCACCTACATTTTTTGGAATAGATTTTTCTCTTCCATGAGTCAAATAACCCTTTAATACAAAAGTTTTGTTTTTATTGTTCTCATCATCTTCAGCTATAAATGGCATACTGTAGGTTGAGAAAATGAATCTTCCTATTTCTTTTTAGTCAATAATCATTTCTAAATATAAGAAAAGTGTATTTCCTTGATTTCAAAATAGACTATTACTACATTTTAAGATAATAAGCTTTAGATAATATTTAAAAGTTTAGAACATTTTTCAAAACCTTCAAAATATACAAATCCAGACAACTTCACTTCTTTTTGTATTTCCATGTAAGTACAAGGAGAATTTCAGGATTTCAACATAAGATGTATTGAATGATAATGACTTTCCAAAAACTACAAGAAGCATTAGCAGTGATTGTAATGATTAAAAATTACATACTAATTGAAAATTAGGTTCATATGTGAAAACGCACATATTTATACGGTGATATTAAGAATATCACCGTATAAATAGGAATACAGAAGCACATATTCCATTAGCAAAAAACAAAGGATGTCCTACATGGCCTGTGATTTCTGAAAAAGCTGACTGTATACTTACACAAGAATAAAAGTAAAAAAGGCAAATAATGTCTTTATATTATTATGAAGATAGTTTTGGCCTTGAAGAACTCCTAAAATGGTCTTGGGAACTTCCAGGGCTCCCTCAGCCATATTCTGAGAACTACTGTCCTGCTCGAAAAAAAGGGAGTAGTCTGTGAGTACAATAAGCTGAATAACTAAAAATTACAATTTTCACATTTTCTCTTTGGCTAAAAGTTTTAAATTCAAACTACATTCATATTAATAAATTCAAAGGAATATTTTCCAAAGAAAACATTGTGCCACATATCTACATTTGTAAATACATGTGTGTATCTGTGTGTGTTTGATTTATAAGGAGAAAGTCATGCTGTTTTATATAACAACTGACTTCATAATTAGAGTATAAATTTAGTTAAAATTTTTTGCAAAGAAGAGTAAATAATAACTTTATGAAAGTGGTTTCTCATATGAAATCCATGTCTGCTATTGACAGGGATTCTAAAATAATTTCTTAGGCAGCATCAAAAAAACTGCAAGCACTACACGCCAAGAATACTAATCCCACAATTGTCCAAATCATTTCTTCAACACATAAGCCCAATTGTGTCGTCAAGATGATAGCGTCAGAATGAAAGAATGACACTTTTAGAAGAAATGTAATAGTCACTGAGTTGTCAAATCATAGATGCTCTGGTCTGGAAGGATACTTCACAACTATCTAGTTCAGTGACCCATCAATGCCTCAATATATTCCACAACTTCCCTAACAAAGACGGTCTCTGCTTAAATGTCTCTAAATTAATGGAGAATGTACAATTCTCTAGTGTGTCATTTTTATATGGCAATTTTGCTAAAAGTCCTTCCTTCTATACAACTGATATCAGCCTTTTTATTCCCATGTATGTCCTTTCATAATAGTTTGATCCTTGAGACAGAGTAGGGAAGTTACTAGTTATGCAAGCCTTGAAAGTCACCAAAGTGATCTAACTCCACTTTCTTATAATAAATGCTTGGATTTAAATATCCTTAAGTTTTCTTTAGGTTGTTCCTGCTCTAAAAACTTTTGGTTTCCTCTCTGCACACATGCACATGGGAGTGCGTGTGCACACACACACACACACACACACACACAAATGCATATACACCTGGTGTGTGATCTTATGTTATCATTTAATCTTTAGGATCCTAATTTCCTTTTCTTGAAACTGTTAAAAATTATATGTACTTTATTTTTTCCACAGTGATATTTTGAAACAGTAAACATGGTACAAGTGAAAATACTTGACAAGTTGTGAGAACTCTACATAATAGCAATGAAAACAACTGGTTTAAAATAAAAATTAACATTATGGAGAAATGAGTAAATGGAAGTAATAAGTAGCATATGCAACAGTTTAGTTAGTCAAAAATATACACAAATGTATTGATATATAAAGTAGCAGAATTTGGGCGATTTCTGCCTTTACTCTGATAGAATAAGATTATAATAGATATGATAGAATAAGATTATAATAGATAGACCCTTCAGCGAATAACTACTATATGCATTGGAGAAAACACACACCCACACACACAATTCTACTTGATAGTCCTGGAGAGTGAATAAAAGCAGATGTGCATTGGAGGTGAGCTGGAATTTGGAAGAAAAGATTGTCATGGGTTGAACTTCCTGTTTTTGTGACCTGAGCCTGAGGTTAGCCTCAATCACAGGTGCAAGATGGTAAAGGACAACTAAGGAGCCAGAAGACAGAGTTCAGAGTGTCCATGACCTTTATGGTGTGGGAATAAGTCCCAAAGAGGAAAAAGGCTGAAAAAAAAAAGAACCCTAAATTGTAGATTCTACCCTAATTTCTGATTGACCCTGAGACCATGTTTAGAAGGTAAAATCAAAATAACTTCCCCTAAAGATAGAAGGACAGAACTGGGAGATCAGCTACACAACCTACTAATCAATTTAACTATCTGCTAAAATAAACATATCAAGGATAATGGTCAAAAACACACCAAATTGGTGACTTAATTTTACAACATCAAGAAGTTTGGTGAGCCACTAGTAGACTAAATATAAACATAATGCCTAGCCACAACAGGACAAATTCGCCTGAAAGCCAAAGAAAGAGAGAGAACCTTGAAAGCAGTGAGGGGGAAAAAAAAAAGGAAGAAAAAATGATTTTAAAGATTTGTAGCAGAAGACTAGGGATCAAATCTTTGAAACACAGAAAAAAGAATCTGTTAAGCCAGAATTCTAGTCCAGCAAAATATATGCATCAAGAAAGAAGGTCAAATAAAGATATTTCAGGTTAACCAAAAAACAAAGATAAAAGACAATAACAAGAGAAATCACCAGCAGGTCTGTACTTCCAGTAGGGCCATTCTTTAAGCTGAAAGAAAATGTCATACCAGAAGGAAACACAAAGCTTGAGAAATGAATAAAGAGTATCAGAAATGGCAAATATTTAGGTATGTATGAAAGATGCTTTTCTTTCAATTTCTTTAAAAATAAACATAATGGGAGCACCTGGGTGGCTCAGTGGGTTGGGCCTCTGCCTTCGGCTCGGGTCATGATCCCAGGGTCCTGGGATCGAGCCCCGCGTTGGGCTCTCTGCTGGGCGAGGAGCCTGCTTCCCTTCCTCTCTCTCTGCCTGCCTCTCTGACTACTTGTGATCTCTGTCTGTCAAATGAATAAAATCTAAAAAAAATAAAAAATAAAAAATAAAAATAAACATAATGGTTTAAAGCAAAAATTATAACATTGTCTTATGAAGTATAGAATGCATAATATTGGAATGCATTTGGCAATTATAAAATAAAGATTGGCAGTGGTGGTAAATAGACTTTTGATTGATTGGAATTACAAATATAGAGGCATAGATAGACAGAGTAATAAATACAAATTTCTTTGTGTTACTATACATACAAGTATCTCCTGGGTTTGTCCACTGAGAAGGGATAGACTCAGTAATATCCCACTCACTCACATCAAATTAGCATATGTAACACCCAGATTGTGGTTCTAAATGTCATTTTCAATAAATGGAACCAAGGAGATGTAGCTGATTCCAGGTCTGGGACAGAAAAAATACAAGATGAGCAAAAAGCACATTTTAATGCCAGAAAATAAGAAAGTGCTCCAAAAAGGATGGGACCATGTTAAAAGTTCACAGGAAGCAACCTGAAAGAGCTCCCAATGGCCAAATCCAAAATAATCTGATAACAAAATAAATAATGATAACATTATTATATAAACCACACAACAAAAATATTCAATGAATAGACATGAATATAAATAAGTAATACCAAGGGAGAAGGAAAAGCTCTTTCTTACAGAACAATTCCAATTAATAAATGTGTAAGAAATGGAAGAAATAGACCATCTTTATTAGAACTTTTGCAAGAAAGATCAGGGATGTATGCTGAAATTGGTGGATGAAAGTTTGAGGAGACAATGTGTATCTGCAAAGTCACAAAGTATCTCCCCCAAGGTACTTATTAGCTACAAAAGGAAAGATAATAACTTTACAATGGAGAAATCCAACAGACATCACCATAACCAAATGAGACATGTTGACATTATGTGGCCCTTGGTAAACTGCACTGAGAAGGGTAATTTCTTCAGTGTTATTTTTGCCAAAAGTATATAACTTCAATCTAATCATGAAATAACTTTAGGCAAACACAAATAACCAAGGAGCCATCTTCAAAATGGCCAAGGTTCCAAAACACAAGGAAGACTGGGAAACCATCACTCCTTGGAAAAGACAAAAGTGAGAGACTGAATATACAAATGGACAAAGGCCAGATCATGTATAAAGTAGAAATCAGAACTCTGATCCACAACTGGCAGCAGCCAGTGTAAGAAGTAGACTACACATAATGGATAGTAACCAGTCTGGGAAATCAAACTACTGTCAGTAACAATCTGTCCAGAAAGCCAAACAGTACCCCTGTACCAAAGCAACTGCCCCCAAACAGCATTTATTTAATATCTGACAGTGTCTGTAGTTTTTTCTCCAGCTTCTAAAGGAGGACCAACCTGGAAAAGCCAAATATTAACCCTTAAGGAATCACATATGATGCCCAATTTCAGCTTCCCTATGCCAACATCTTCCAATAAGGGCATACCTAAAGTCTATTTTTTTCTCCCTCCTTAAGCTTTCTCATTCCTCTGCCCAACTTTGAGTCTCTGATAAATGCATGAGATGGTGGTTGACTGCCTTGCTATATAGCAAGAACTATAGCTTTTCCTTGTTCTTGTTCGGGTGGTCTTCATTTTTTCCACAAAGGATACCTGACAACTGAATGCAATATGGGATCTTGCGATAGAACATTAGTGTAAGTGACATTACAGGTTAGTTAATAGTTATTTTAGCAATCTTATCATTTTAGTTTTGATAATTGTAATATGATTACAAAAGATGATAAAATTAAGGAAACTCTGTGAGGGATCCTTGGGAACTCACAGTACCTGGGAAATTTTCTGCATGCCTACTGTTCTCCCAAAATAAAAAGTTAAATTATAAACCTCCAGGAAAAGGAAAAAAAGTGAGAGAGAGAAGGAAAGAGAAAGTCTTTGTAATTTTGGGAAGCGAAAAACATAAGCCATAAAGAATATATATTCGATATATTCGGTCTTATCATCAAATTTTGTTTTTCTCTTCCAAAGGCATGATTAAGAAAACAAAAACATGGGGTGTCTGGGTGGCTCAGTTGTCAAGGGTCTGCCTTTGGCTCAAGTCATGATCCCAGGGTCCTGGGATCGAGCCCTGCCTCGGGCTCCCTGGTCTGTGGGAAGCTTGCGTCTCCCTCTCCCACTTTCTCTGCTTGTGTTTCTTCTCTAGCTGTCTCTCTCTCCGTCAAATAAATAGATAATCTTAAAACAAACAAACAAACAAACAAAAAACATGCCAAAGATCAAGAATGACTATCTGCAATATGTGTATTTGCCAAAAGACTTCTAACCAAAAGACATAACTAACTTTTACGATTCAACAATGAAAATAAAAACAATCTTATGAAAATGATAAAAAATACCTTTATTGCCACTTCACAAAATAATATAAAGTAATGGCTGTAAGAGCATGAGAAGATGTTTACTTAACACCATTAGTCATCAGGAAAATGCAGATAGAAATGAGATAGAGCTACACACACATTAGAGTGGATGAAATTGAAAAAAACTAATAATACCAAACATTGGTGAAGATTATGTAAGAACTCTTATATACTGAGGGTGGGAATGTAAAAATTTGATGACTACCTCAGAAAACAATTTTGCACTCTCTTAAAATTTTAAATGTACAATTAACATATGATCCAGTCATCCCACTCTTAAGTATTTACCCAGGAGAAACACACAAGACTGTGTGTTGTCTGTGCATGTCTAATGCAGCTTTATTCAGAATAGCTCCGAACTAGAAATAACCCAAATGTCCATCAGCAGATGCATGGTTAGAAAAGCAAACAAAACAAAACGATTAGAATAAAGAAATTACTGATGCATGCAATCACATGGATGAGTCTCAGAAATAATTTTGCTGAGTGAACGAAGCCAGACATAAAAGAGTACATACTATATAATTTCATTTACATAAATACAAAATCTTTATAGTGACAAAAAACAGAACAGTGTTTGGCTGATTGGAGATATAGGAATGGCTTAACTACAAATGGGCACCTGAAATTGTTTGGGGGCCATGGAAATATTCTGCTTTTTGATTGTGTTGGTGGCTTCATGGGTGTGTACATCTGTCAAAATCCATTTCATTGCACACTTGAAATGCATGCAATTTGTTGTACCTAAAACATACTTGAATCAAGTTGATAAAAATAAAATGAAATAACAATATAATTTAGAATTTGAAGAAGCTTCAGAAATCATTCAGTGACCTTCTTTGAGGAGGGGAGCTTAGGTTAGAATTCAGATCTTTTGCTTCCCAGTTGGTGATGTACAACAAAAAAGCATGTATGTCTACATATACGCATGACAATTCAGAATAGTATAAGATAATCTATAAGACTTTATCACCTCTTGTTTAAATTCTGAAAGCAACTAATTCTCAAGTATGTACCGCCTGGACTGTCTACTGTGTCTTTCTTACTAGGAGGGAAGAGGGAAGGCTCTGGGTTCTCAGAACATATTGGTTTGTCTGGCTTTTCCAGAAATGATAGGAATTCCTATTAGGGTATATTTCCAAGAGCTGGAAATGTTTTCAATAAGTCATGAGAAGTTTTGGCCCAACCTTCCGTTCAGTTCATGCCTTTTGGGCTTCACAGAACATTCAATCTACAACATGTGCTAGAAACCTGGATAAGGCTATGATTGAAAACTTCTGCTGCCTATCAGCAGCCACTTTGCTTTTTCCTTCATTCAGTGGTCCACTTCCACCTGCTTGGGAAAAGTAAACTCAGAGCAGCAGCAGAGGTGGAAGGCAGAGGTTAACCCCTCCCTGGTGTTGGAGTTGGCCCTCACAGCCTCTCCTGGACACAGGATATCTGAGCTACTTTCCAAAACTTCATCTTGTCGCCTGCAACACTGCTCAAAAGGAGAAGCATTTGAACATCATTTTACATTCACACCCCAGCATTTATCTGGAACAAAAAAATTCAGTTCGCCTCAACATGTGACTAGAGCTGTGGAACACCCAGAGTGTTACGAAGCACTGAAGGCACGTTGAGCCTTCTAAAGGAGGCAGATGCGGTAGCCTCTATGCACTTTCAGCTCATGCGTGGAGATACGTGTTGGCTATTCATGCTGGATGCTCTTTCCCCCTGTCAGCCTTAATAAAACACAGCAGAAGGCATTTTGTCAAAGAAAGGTCTAAGCTTTATCGTGAAAAGTCAGAAAAGGACAAAGTACAAGGATGGATTTTTTTGGTTGTGAGTTTCCTTAGTTGGGAGGTGAATGTTTGGATAGCCGAATAACCAATTCTACTGTTCTGTCCTTTGATGATGATAGCAGTCTGTCCTGTTCAATAGGATAACAGGATGGGTCACCTCTATCACCCAACTCTTCGAAAAGACTATGTGTTTCCAAAGTCTTAGATACTGCCAGCTTTCTTGCAGGTCTCTGGGACTCTAACAAGGAGAGTTGGTTCCTCTAATGATTCTCCCTTCCTGCATGTGGCTGTATCTGTTCTCCAACTTTTGGCTCATCCTGCTAGGTCTTTACAAAGATGCAGATGTTTCTTAAAAGTGGCAAAAAGATCAAAGAGACTTTTTTGTGCCTGATGTGCTGGAATGGGTCTGAATTCTGTTAAATCTAATTTGGACATATTAAATAAAACCAGAAACTAGTGGCTTGCAAAGGTTGCTGGTGAAAGTATGCAGTTTCGAAGGTCAAAATTGCAAAATTCACAAGTTGAAAATGCCAGATTTAACTACATTTTTCTTTTTAATTGTATCTAGAGGAAAAAAAATGGATGCTGCCACACATTATGGCTGATGCATTTTATAATATTAGTGCTTCTGTGATTAATTAGCCCAAGTCCATGGACTATTGCTTGTTCCTCTTTTATTCTAAATGTGACCAAAGAGTGTATTTACCAAATGTAATGATGGCTCAAAGCAAAACTTAATATACAAACATAAAATGAACCTTTGTTTCATGCAAAGCACTGAATAGGAACTGAGGAAACAAATAGAAGCATTACCCAGTTCCTATCCACACGGAGGACACATGCTAAAGGGGATAATAAAATACGCGTGTAACTGCAATACACATAAGTCCCATAAAATTGTACAAAAGGTTTATTGAGTCTGAAGAGAAGGAGCTCAGATCCAGTTGATTTAGATAGACTTTATCTTTGATATACTTAAACTAATTCTAATTCTGTTTTCTCCTTCCCACCATTAGGTACCTGCTTTGAGCCTCAGACTTGATGTCAAGGGATAAGGTTTTAAATGATAATTAAGGTGTTGGCAGATATGACCTGTCTCAAGTGTGTTTGTATTTTGAAGCTATAAAAACCCATAGGAATGAAGCCATTGGCATAACACGTATAAGAGCTGATGTCCTTGACTGTTGTCCTACCATCCTTCAATTCAATCACTATATTTATTTTATTTTTTTAAAGATTTTATTTATTTATTTGACAGACAGAGATCATAAGTAGGCAGAGAGGCAGGCAGAGAGAGAGAAGGAAGCAGGCTCTCTGAGGAGCAGAGAGCCCGATATGAGGCTCAATCTCAGGACCCTGGGATCATGACCTGAGTCAAAGGCAGAGGCTTTAACCCAGGTGCCCCAATCATTATATTTAAAGATAACAATAGTATATCTTTGAATTAAGTGAGATCTCTGGATGTGCCCTATCATTCTCTATTTTATTTTATTATTTTTTCAAGTTACTTTTTTTTTATTAACACATAATGTATTATTTGTTTCAGGGGTACAGGTCTGTGATTCCCTAGTCTTACACAATTCATAGCACTCACCGTAGCACATACCCTCCCCAATGTCCATCACCCCCTATTTTTTTTTAAGATTTTATTTATTTATTTGACAGAGCGAGATCACAAGTAGGCAGAGAGGCAGGCAGAGAGAGAGGAGGAAGCAGGCTCCCTGCTGAGAAGAGCCCAATGTGGGGCTCGATCCCAGGACCCTGAGATCATGACCTGAGCCGAAGGCAGAGGCTTAATCGGCTGAGCCACCCAGGCGGCCCCCATCACCCCCTATTTTAAAAGCTCTAGAATGTTAGTTGCTAACTGTGATTTGAACATTTCTCTTTGAAATTTGCATTGTTCCATTGTGACTGAGCCATAATTTTACACAATTGAGATACACTAAATTTTTAATTTAAGTGGAAAGGAAGGAATAGAAAAGGGCCTGATAAAGAGATGACACTTAACACATGGAGTTTTGACCAGGCTAGTACAAGGCATCTGGTAAGCAGACTGTACAGAGTTATTCCAATACAAGTGGAAAGGAAACTTTGGATTTTAAAATATCAGAAAAAAACTACACATAACTAAGGAAAAAGCAACAATTTGAGAATTGGATTCAGATTTTCTTGATGTGTACTTTTCTCCTATAATCTAAAATTATCCTGGGCACCAAGAAAGAAAACTTACGAGCTGCTTTCACTTCTGAAATTCTATGATCCTATGATCTCACTTTCTACCTGGGTAAAATTTACATGCCTTATCACTATATTAAATGAAGCTCTGTATTAGGAGGCAAAAGATACTATCATTCACTTAATTTAGTAAATATTGACTGAGCAACTCTGCTTCAGACTTCGTCCTCTATGCTTAAGGCATAGAAGAGCAGAGATGGTCAGGCTCTCAGTTGGATTACTCTCTAGTGAGGATCTAAATGGTCATTAAACAGTTAAACCTACCAAAAAACCCCCAAACATTTGTAGGCTGTAGATAGAGAAGTAGGCATTCCACTTTCATTTTAAATATTTGTCTTCATCTTTTTCTCATTGTTTTCACTACTTTTCATCATCTGGAGTGAACATGTTTATCATGTAAGAAATTGATCCTTTTAAGAGAAATAAATTTTTATTTTATTTTATTTTATTTTATTTTGTTATTTTATTTTATTTTTACTTGTCAGAGAGAGAGAGATCACAAGTAGGCAGAGAGGCAGACAGAGAGAGGGGGGAAGCAAGCTTCCTGCTGAGCAGAGAGCCTGATGTGGGGCTCGATCCCAGGACCCCAGGATCATGACCTGAGCTGAAGACAGAGGCTTAACTCACTGAGCCACCCAGGTGCCCCGAGAAATAAACTTTTTAAAAATTGTGAGAAACTGGGGTGCCTGGATGCTCAGTCGGTTAAGCATATGCCTTCAGCTCAGGTCATGATCCTGGGGTCCTGGGATCGAGCCCCACATCAGGCTCCCTGCTAAGTGAGGAAACTGCTTCTCTCTCTGCTCCTTGCTCTTGCATTGTATCTCAAATAAATAAATAAAATCTGAAAAAAAAAAACTGTCAGAAATTCCTCAGGTATTACCATAATATTTCCAAAAAAGCATGTTATTTGTAAATCTTGGGCAAGAATGAGATGCAATGAATGTTTCAGCATGGTTAAGCAGGCAACATGTGATAAAACAGCCAAGAGAGTTGACTTCCAGGGTAACAAAAAAACATTTCACTGTAAAATAAAAACTGCTACATATTCTGGAAATGAATTAATCAACCATAATAGAAAAAGCACAAGAATAGGAATATCTTTATATTTTATAAGGGGCAGTAGCTTTCTCTCAGCCAGATGAGAGAAAGGTTTGCATTGGAGGATACCTAAGAGAAAATTCTAGCTCTGCAAGACACCTGTCATTAACAACCTACACATCCTTTTTAAGAAGTTTTCCTTTTTACTAAAAGATGACACCCATCCTGTGATTGGTGCCCTCACCCTATTGTACCTATTTTGACTCCCCAAATTCCCTTGATCAGTGAAAGTTATTCCAGCTGCTAAGCAGGTGGCCTCCAGGCATAGCCCAGTTTGCTGAGCCATGGCCCAGATGGTGTTGCTAAGTCTAATTCGTGGTATGGTGACATGAATGACTTGGAAACCTAGATGTTCTTAATTTTTTGTTTCACCTTGTCTTAAAACAAGAAGAAACCTATTATGCATCTGAATTTGAATTAAAAAACTTGCATCTTCACCTTATCTTATATTTGTGTATTACTGAATTTTACAAGAACTATCTGGAGTAAGGACAGAATGCCTGAATCAAATCCTGGTCTTGATGCTCACCAGCTCTATGTCTTCAAACAACTTAACCACCTTAGGTGCATAAGATAGGAGTAAGCACTGTACCTAACTCTTGTGGTGATTCTTATTTTAAGTGAGGAAAAAAACAACCCTTAAGATATCATACTTTTAATACACTCTCATACATGTAACCCAGTATCGTGCCTAAAATTTCCCACTTCCCAATGCCCCAAATCTGTCTTTGATCAAAGGAAGACAGGCCCAAATACTTCTTCACCTCTTTCATCTTTTCCTTTTAGTTTTTCCTAATTCCATATCATAACTAGTACAATGTTTTGATATTGAAGCAAACTCATCATATTCTATTTGTTGGCATAAGGTACATAGCAGCATTTGCAATATCATGAAGTTCTCCAGAAAATTCTGTAAATTTTAACAAATGGGTGAGCAAGAAAAACAACAATATTTAAAGATAAAGGGGGACCTGGGTGGCTCAGTTGGTTGAGCATCTACCTTTGGCTTAGGTCATGATCCCAGTGTCCTGAGATTGAGCCCCAAATCAGGGGCTTGGCAGGGAGTCTGCCTCTCCCTCTCCATTTGCCTGCCACTCCCCCTGGTTGTGCTTTTTCTCTCTATCTCTCTCGCTTTCTGTCAAATAAATAAAATCTTAAAAAAAAAAATTAGAGATAAGAACTTTTGGTACAGTCTTTTGACATTTGAATCAAACTTAACCTTCTTCTTTTTCATTGTTTAAATCACATAAGCAGCACTTACATTTCACAGATATTTTCCAGGACACTCTATTGCTCGTACATTTAAATTTTAGTCAATATGTTAACCGAAACAGTCACGTTTTGAGCATATCAGAATCAATCTGAATAATATTTTTTTTTTACCTGTGATGATAAAGAATTTTAGTGAAAAGGCAAGTTTTGTTTTGTTGAGTAACTTCTGGAAGTAGTTATGTTTCGATATTGGATTAGAAAGTTTTATAGCTAGAAGCAAACTCAGACCTGAAGAGAATAAACATCTTTCCCTGCCTCAGGAATGAAAACAAAACAGAACAACAAAAACATCCCAAAAGTAGTACCGAGGCCAGTGTCCCAGGAGAAAGCAGAAATGTTTTTTTGGAACATGTATGTTTCAGACAATTTAATTTAGGTAAAAACCAGAAGAGATCACAAACTTCAATATGAAAATGGTAGTTATTTTTGTAATGAGAAAAGATATAGCTTATTTTTTACTTCTTATAACAATGAGAAAATTAAATACGTTTTATGGGACTATCCAGACACTTTCAGCTTTATACTTGTTAAATGCTCATGAAGCAAATATTAATGATATATACTGGAAACAATTAACAAAGCTTTTCTAAGAAAAATGAAGCTGTTGGATTCTTAAATGATTGTTACTGTCTCAATTTACTTGTTAACAATTGAGCAATTTATTCCTGTCCATCGAGAGAGGTGAGGTATATGAATATTATTATATAGTAATCCTGTGTTGATATTTATAATATCAAAGAATGCTAAAACAGAAAGTAGTTTAGAACACTTCTAATTTTGGCCACCTTTCTGAGTTTAGATTTTATAGATTGGATCTCAAAATTGGGATGGGGTACAGAGATAAGGTACCAGAACAAACATTTCGATTTTGCTATTTTTTCTTTCATGATACATTAGTAATGTCTTATAGAAATCTGAGATTGCCCAGAAAGTGGTACCAAACCTGGGAATATTAGAAAATTATGATACTATGATTTGTTTCTTCACTTTTAATTAAAGAACTCAATTAACTAGTGTAGTTTTCAGGGAGAGAGAGAGATAGAAAGAGAGAGAGAGAATGATCTATTTTAGGGAATTGGTTCCCATGATTCTGATAGAATCTGGCAAGTACAAACTTTGCGGGGAAGGCCAGTAGGCTGGACACCCAGGGAAGAGATGATGTTGCACCTAGAATCTGAAGGCAGTCTGGAGAAGAAATTCTTTTTCTCAGGAAACCTCAGCTTTTTTCCAGTTAAGGCCTTCAACTGATGGGAGGTAATCTGCTTTATTCAGAATCTATTGATTTAAATGTTAATTTCGTCTAAAAAAAATACCTTCATAGTAACAAGTATTTGACCAATTTCTGGATCGTGTGGCCTAGCCAAATTGACACATAAAATTAACCATCATGGCCACCAATGGTGAAACCAAATGGCCTATACAGAAGAGCCAAATGAAGAGTACCCGATAAAGGATGAGTACAGGGCTGAAAGAAAAAAAAAATTGTAAAATTCATGTGTGTGTGTATGCATGTGTGTTTATTCACACACATTAAAAATATGCCTGACATTAGAATGATGAACTGCAAAGTTGAGATAACTACTTAATCAATATCTGGCCATTTTACTGTTACACATAAAGAAAACTATTTCAAAACAGTAAGACTTCAAATTGCATTTCTATTTCTTTCTTACCTGTTCCCTGAGTAGTGTACTATTTAGGGTACTGTGGGTAATTGATTATAATTACTAATGTTTCTAATAATTCCTGATTACTCATAGGATGCTTGATAACATATTAATTGGCTACTCCTCTCTCAGACGTCCTTTGAGTTGCAATAACTGGGCACTGACAGTGTGAGCTGATATTCATGTTAGTAGCCTAGACTTGACATTTTGTAGTCGTTATCACAAATGGCAGGTGTTGGAATTCTCTCTAAGAAAGTTAGGACATATTAAGGGAAGAATATAAACATAAAGATCCTATTCTCTTTTTGTTGTTGTTGTTTGTCATCAAGTTTAAATTATAGGGAAATGTACCTAAATATTTTTAGTCGAAATGGAGAATTTAAAAGGATCGCTGTTGAGTGGGAGTTTCTACATGAAGATTCCAGAGAAGAAGCATTCACTTAGGGTGTGGAAAATGTAGCGCTCCTGTGTGTCTTTCATGCTACTACCACACTCACCAGCACTTCTGATGCCAGATGTAGAGTTTTTTCCCACCATCAAGCAACTCTCTGACACCAGCGGCATGTCCTACAATTTAACTCAATTCTGACATTATCTACTTGGATATACATTGGATCCTGCAGGAGGACTTTGGCTACCTCCATTTTGACCTCAGTTTGTACTTTTTGAATTGGTTACATTCTTTCAGCTCGTCTCTTTGTAAGGGCCTATTTAGCCAGAGCGGCTCCACCTTGATTGAACAGCCATTTTGTTGTTTATGCAGTAAAACTTAAACTGACCCTGCCTCCCCCGGGGGGTGGGGGAGGTGGGGGGAGGGACTTACTTAAAAGCAAGTTTGGGAAACCAGTCCCAGGTAACAAAGCCCAAATATAAGGGCGGGTCAGTTCAGGTGAGATAACAGCCCAAATGCAGGGATGAGTCGGGCCAGGTGGAGACATCCAATCAGTGGGGCATGGATACTGTCTCCCTAGCTACCAAGGAGTGTGGGCCCCACCTTTTGGGCACCAATTCTGACCAAGGTGATAGGCTAGTTCCAAATAGCTACTATGAGGTGAATTGTAATTCAATTGGCCACCCATGTGTGACCTAGCATGACTGTGCAGCTTTCTCTGTGTGTTGCAATCTCATTGGCCACCTGTGTGTCGCCAGGCCCAAACACATGACCTTTGCTCTATAAAAGTTAGTCTGTACCTA